>NW_027185597.1:4626860-4664215 GCF_028583685.1 Petaurus breviceps papuanus | reverse complement strand
CTTCTTCTTCTTCTTCTTCTTCTTCTTCTTCTTCTTCTTCTTCTTCTCCTTCTCCTCTTCCTCCTCCTTCTCTTCCTCCTCATCTTCCTTCTAGTTCTGATACTCCCCCTCCTTCTTCTTCCTCACTCTCTCTTACCCCCCTCACTTCTTCCTCTCATTTCTCCTTCTCCCCCTCAAGCATACACACACATTTGGAGACTCAATAAAAACTGCATAGAAATGCTGAGTATTCAACTGTCTCTGGAAACCTTTAGAAATGGGGGGAAAAAAAGCTAAGGTCAAGTAATTGTAATGGAGACTTCAAAATTGTTAAGTTAACCAATTTAATTTAATAATTAAAAGTAATAAGGACAACATAGAGAAAAGTGTAATTCAACTCAATGCAAACTATATCATGTAATTAGGAAGAAAATAATTCCATTTTGTTTCTACAATGGTAAAGTTTGTGGTTTGCAAAAGTCCTAAAGTAAAGATCTAAATTATTTAGACATTCCATTGCATGTGAAAAAAATTAACTCTCTAACTAAAAATAACTTTGTCACTTGTGAGAATTTATTATATCAAGTCCTCAAAATCATATAGTGATACTGTCTCTCCCCAGTACTGTTTGACATATCTTCTAGAAATCCTAGTTATGGAAACAAGACAAGAGATAATTAAAGGAGCAGATATCAATAAAGAGGAAAAAATTGTCCTTATTTGTAGAAGACATGATGATTTATTTGGCAAACACCATGAAATCTGATATAGATGAGATAGTGAAAAGGAATAGACAGAAGGAAAACCAATGGAAAGTAGTGTTATAAAAACCCAAATTTAAAAGATTTTTTTTAAGGATCTCCTTAAAAAAAGAATTTGTTCGACAAAACATGGACACAGTCAATAGGCCACAACCAAGGACCTAGAAGGCCATATGTGGCCATCAGGCCACAGATTCCCCACCATGGCAATAGAGGCTAGTCAGCAATGTCAACAAGTGCACAAAGCTCGGGAAAAGGAATGCTTAATAATGAGAAATGAAGTAGAAAAAATGAGTGTAAATAGTGTTTTCTAGAAATTTGTCTGAGAAAGATAAGAAAGATATAAGATGCAAATTTGAGGCAATGGTATGGTCCAGTGAGAGTTTTTTTTCTTCTTTTTAAGATGGGGAGATTGTCTATTTCATAGGCAACAGGTAAGCAACTAGTTGGTATAGAAAAATAAAAAACTGAGGAGGGGTTTGATTGAGAGAAAAATATGATAGGGAAAATAGGGATCAAGTCAAGTGATATGGTTAAGTGACTAGTATTGGTGAAGAGGTCTATCTCTTCATCAGAGGTAAGAGAAAAGGAGGAGAAAACTGAGATGATATCAAAGCATTTCTATCTATAAAGAAGAGTAGAAGTATTAAGAAGCTCAAGAAGAATGGCCTCCATTTCTAAATGATGTTTGACTTAAGACCTTTTGCTATAGAGGTTATTGGAGGCAGTAGTATGGGAAGTTTGAGGAGAAAAGAGACTAGGAATAGACATAATGTGAAAGGATCTCAAATAACAGTTCATTGTTTGATAAACCCAAGAAAACAGTTTATTAGGGTAATGATTCCCTGTATGACAAGAGCTATTGGGAAACTGAAAAGTAATAAGTCTAGACCAGCTTTATATAACATAGAAATCAATAAATCCTAAATGGATATAGAAACTGAATATAAAAAGCTGCATTGCCAAAAAAATTGAAGTAGGTGGAACTATGGTTAAGTAGGTAATTCTTAATCAAAGGATATAGATGATAAAAGACAATTTTGATTTCATAAACTTAAAAGTTTTTGATCTACCCTGGTCAAAATGTATATTTCTGGAATATACCCACATAGCCAGTTGCCAGATATTATGGAGCAGCCTGAGGTTGAAAGAATGACTTTTCCCTGTACACCAAAGTCATTCCATATAGACTTATTAAACCCATCTGAAGCAAACTCTATGCTATACCTTCACATGAAGCAAAGAGGTAGAAAAAATGTTTACATTAATTACAAGTGTGATATATCTAAACCTATAGCACTATACTTTCCCAACCAAGTAAGAAAGATATCTTTTTATTACAAATGTCTGATGTTATTATATTATAAATATCTTTTTATAATAAATGTCTGATGTCTAACTTATACATGCACTTACCAATGAGCCATTCCTCAGAGACAAATAGTCACTAAAGGAGAACTAAAAGAGACCTAAAAACCACCTCATACCCTCTTGCCATTTTAGAGATGAAGAACCTGGGGCTCAGATAGGTTAAATGACAATCAGGGTCACAGAAGTACTAAGTGGAAGAAGACATATTTAAGCTGAGATATTTTTGCCTTCAAATCCAAGGTTCTTTCTATTGTACCTCGACCTAAAGGAGATATGGTTTTCTAAAGAAGACTTTAAAAGTTATATGAAAACACACATACATATACACATATACATGTACAGATACATACACACAGAGTCATGCATTCATTTTAAACATACTCTAAGTCACTAATAGGAGGAGCTCAAATTGAAAAAATTCTGAGGTTTCACTTCATTCCCTATAATTGGCAAAAATGATGAAAGAAAAAGGATAGTCTACATTGGAAAATCAAGTATACTAATAAGCTGTTGATAGAGTTGTGAATTGATCCAAAAAATTTGGATCTCAATTTGGAAATATGCAATGATTATGGCTGCTGAACCATTCATACCTTTTGACCCAATGAATCCCAGTATTGTACATATATATGACCAAAGGAGGTCAAATACATAAACCAAAGTTCAAAATACAGCAATATATTCACTGCACTCTGTGATTGCAAAGAAATGAGAGGGCTCCCACAACTGAAGTGAATGAATTAACCAGTAAGTGAACATAATGGAATATATTATTGTGAAGCTGGAGATCATAAATATGAGCAATTCCAAGAAACATGGAAAGACTCATGAATTGAGGGAGAATAAAGCAATTGGAGCCAAATGAGCAAGTAACTACAATAATATAAATTAAGAATAAAGGACTATAGTTATCGTGCTGTAAGAAATGGGTAAATATGATGATTATAGAGGAGCATGGGAAGAATTAAATGAACAAATGAATAGTGAAGAAAGCAGAGCCAAGGGGAAATAAAAATGAACAATGAAAAGAACAATGTAAATGGAAACAACAACCATCACAAAACAGTAAAAAAAATTTGCAAAGTTACAAATAATAATCTCAAAGAAGAGATCTCTGGTTATGTTTTTTTGACAAAGTGGGAAGTCCATCAGTATGGGATACTTTATCAATTTTCAGATTTATTTTCAACCCATTAATCAATTTTATCCAATTTCTTCTACTTTTTCTTTCTTTTTAAAATTCTTTGTTACATGGGATGGCTCCCTTGGAGAGGAATAAAGAAGGTGATAGGGGAAAAGTTATGTATTTAAAAAATAAAAAATATGTAAAATGTTATTTTAAACAACGTAAATGAAAAAGATTTATAAAAAAAAGGTGAACTCTGAGAAACTGAACACACACACATGCACCCCAAAACTAATCAGAAAAACATTCTGGGAGAAAAATAAAATATACTTCCCTATTCTTAAAGAAGGAAGATAATTCTGGAACATTCTAGAGTAGAATGCTGAATAAATAATTACAAGTGGTCACTGACAGTATAAGGTATTTTTGCCTTACTGATTTGCCTTTCCCTTTCCTTCTCTTTTTATAAGGGAGGGTTTGATTTCAAGTGGAGGGAGAGAAGAAGTGCATACAATTTTCAGAAATGACAACAAGGTATAAAGAAAGTATAGCAAAGTGATTTTCTCAACAAGATTTATTAAAGTTTATGCTGTGGGTTCCTAACTAAGCTAAGACTAAAACTTACTTGCATAGAACTGGCAGAATTTCTTTTCACACAAAGCAAAATAAACTATGTAAAATACAGAGTATGGGGATTAGGGGCAGAGTGGGGGCATCATTTAATTTCATTTGGTTATATACTTTAGTGAAAGTATGTTCAAATTTTAATCCAATGGATAATAGTTTTAAAATATACTAAAATAAATAAAATGTACTGAAATGAATTGTCTCACTAACAAATTTTTAAATTCCTTCTCTTTCATTTCCTATATACAATTTTAAAAATTGAGAAGCAAGCTTTGACTTTGATCTCAAGTTATCTCCCCTTTCCTTCTGATTGATAATAATGGCAGGACTTAAGTTTGCCCTGACAGCAGCATAAAAGAACCTGAAATGGAATCCGGAGATGTAACTGTCAGGGATTACACACTAAAGCTAAGGAAAATGTATGTGGACTGGAATTCATAGCCAGCCATTGTCAAAAATTTGGAAACCCAGTTAGACAATTGAAGTTTATAGATGAGAAGAGAGGTGAAACTTTCAGGTCACATTCATTCAGAAACAGTAGATAGAGAACTACTTAAATTAAAGCTCAAGCTACAAAATCTGGGCAAAAAAGACAGAGCAGGAACCAAGCTAGACAAGGTGAGGGGCAGAAATCAGTGGGCTAAGGCAATACACACTGACCATTGTTGAACCATCAGTATTCCCTCCCTAGCTCCTTTGATGGGGTCAGATTGAAGGGCAAGAATAAAGGAGACACAGAGTTTATACTTGGTCCAGAGAGTCAGAACTGGAGTCAAGGTCCATGAACAAAGCCAAGAGGTCAGGAAAATTCTGACAATTAGTAACAAACTGTAAATTGAAGCAGCTAATAAATTAGCACAGTATGATCCCTTGCTAAATGGGTCAACATTTTCATGTCCTAAATGAAATATTTTTCCCCTATGGCAAATGTTATCCTATTTTAATCTAGTCATCAATCTATAGCAGTCTGGAATCCTATTTCTATTTCCCAACAGACAGTATATATTTGTTTCATTCTCAATTCTGACTTCTCTTCAAGGCAGTGTGCTCAGGGGGAAAAAAAAGATAAGCATCAAAAGACCAGTGTTACACAGATATTTGGCAAACCATTTCTTTGCTTCGGTGATGATATAGGGACTGATGTTCCTGAAGCTAAACCATAAAAGATTTTTATTATATTTCTGAAAACATTTGTTTCCTTAATTATGTTTTCCAGAAAGCCTCTTCCTTAAATCTTTCAGATAATGGGACACACTGCAGGATGTCACCTCAAGTTATCACAGTCATACATCACTCGGTATTTCACTGTGTGACTGATGGGAAGTGATATGTCACCAAAGAAGAAATGACATGGTCCTATTACAAACACCCTCCCCCCCACCCCATCTCAATGGAAAATCCTCACTAAGGTAAGTACAAAGCTCTTTGAAAAGGATCAGATTTGAACATGTATTCCCAAACATTTCTATTTAATTTTGGCAAACTCTGCTTGCAGTACTGTTCAGACCTGGGGGATTTTGCTGTAAAGTTTCAGATTTCTTTTAGTTCTTCTCCTAAGATAAAGCAGCACACACAGTTTGGGTGTGTCTCTTTTTGACAGACTCACTTTGATTTTACATATTGGTTTCTTTCCTCCTCCATACCCCCTCTACCATTTACACAGAGTAAAATGTATGTGTTTTTAAGCGCTCTTTAATTTTCATAAGCCCCAAATAACATATGGTTGTTTACAAAGATCTAATTAGCACATTTACCTAAATATGCTTTCACGGTTCTGAAAACATTAAAATTAAAATGCAAATTATAATGTGGGCACAAGAATGAAGGGGAAACAATTTTAACCAAACTGCTAGCAGGCATCTGATTTCTTTCTCCTCTGCCTCTCTCTCTGACTCCTGCTCCACTGAAGAATGAGCTAAATAAAGATGAGAGATCGGATGCTGCTTTCTTCTGATGTCTTCTCTGAATGTTATTCCTTTAAGGCATATTTACAAGTGTTTGTAGAATGCAGAAAATTGATAAACAAAAGAAACAAATAGTTCATAAGAGGCAAAAATGGAACAATGAGTATATTGCCTCCCCAAGAGTAATCTGAATCTGAGAAAACAGATCAACAGCTCAGCGAACAAAGTGTTATTAAAAACCAGTAGTGTTGGTCCAGTCCTCTATGAGCTGTTTGGCCAATATTATCTATCTCATTTATCTGTGTGAGAATTAACTGCTAAATGGATACAAATGATTCTGATGTTGTGATGGGATTGCAAACAGAAAAGAAAAAATCACTTTGGTGTACAGTGACATTTGAATTCCCATCTCATTTGAAAGTATAACAGTAGAAGATTCTAAAGGGAATTGTGTCTCAGGTTATTTTATTTATTTATTTTTTATCCCACCATCATGCGCAGTCTTGCTCTCTCATTTACCCCCACATATCTGATCACTTGTCAAACGTTGTCATTTCTAATTTTACAACACCTCTCACCTCTTCCCCATCCTCTCTATTCACAGACCTACTACATAAGTTAAGGCCTTCATCATTTTTCACCTAAATTATTGTAGCAGTCTCCTAATTGTTCTCCCTGCCTCAAGCATCTTTCCCACTCCAGTCCATCTTATACACTGCTAGCAAAGTAATTTTCCCTAAGCATGGATCTGACCATGTGACTCCCCAATTTAATAGACTCCAGGGGCTTCTTATTGTTTCCAGAACAGGGGTTCTTACCCTGGGGTCTATGATTTTTTAAAGTACTCAACTGTATTTCAATATAATATGTTTCCTTTCTAATTCTACGAAATATATGAATTTAAAAGTATTATTCTTTAAAAGCATTATTCTGGGAAGGACTTCATATGTTTCACCTGACTTGCCAAAGAGGTCTATAACAGGAGAGAAATGAATAATCCCTGCTCTAGAGTAAATTACAAACTTCTCCACTTATACTTCAAAGCTCTATACAATTCAGCAATAACCTACTTTTCTAACCTTGTACTTGAATTGTCATCTTAATCTAATCATAATCCCTTAATAATCCCATAAATCTACAATCTAATCATATCCCTTCTCTCTGATCTTCTCATATGTCATCCCATCCTTCATGCGTATGTATGCCCCTACATTGGCCATTCCCGGGGCTTTACTTCCTTACCTTCACCTCCTCTTCCTTGCCAATAGAGTTCCTGCTCTACGCCTTTTTCATGAAGTCTTTCCTAATCTTCTCATCTACTTTGTGCCCTGCCTCCCAAACTACCTTTTATTTAACTACTTTGTATGTATTTGTATCTATTTACTTTATATTTTATACGTATTTGTTGTCTTGCTCATTAGGATGTAAGCATCTTGTGGAAAAAGATTAATTCATTCCCTGGATTTCATCCCTAGTACTTAGAACAGTGCTTGGCACAGGAGGCACTGAATAAATATTTGTGGATCTGAATGATTGGTGTAACAGTTCTTTGGGCAAGATGTGGACAATGTGTGTCAAAACCCTATTGTAATTAAAAAAACAAAACCCTTCAGCCTCAAATTCACATTTCATGTTAACTTCCTCTCCTCCAAAGTCAGAAAGAAATGTAACTCCCAAAGTCTTTAGTAACTTCCTTGGGTTCCCTTGCAAGATGGCCAGTCCAAGCCTTGTCATAAGTACTATTACATTTAAATGGTATAATATGTTATGGAGGCATTTGGTTGGGAAGGCAGGATGCTACCACAGTAGAGATATCACACCTATAATAAATGCAAATCTGTTTTCTACTTCTTTGCATTATTTGAAGGCATACTGTAGAGATTGGTTCAAATCTTGCTAATTGGTCTGCATGAAGTAACTTTAATGTACGTAGGAAAAACAATCAACTTATGTGTGTTCAATAAGCCATGGAGGCTTAATAGCTATCTGAATCTCTAGTATATACACATAAAGTGTGATAGATTATACAAATATGCTGTGGTCTAGAAAAGCCTTTGGGCAGCTAGGTGGGGCAATGGATAGAGTGCCAGACCTGGAGTCAGGAAGACTCCACTCCCTAAACTCAAATCTGACCTCAAGACATTTACTAATTGTGTAAATAGGGCAAGTCACTTAACCTTATTTGCCTCAGTTTTCTCATCTGTGGAGTGAGTTGATGAATGGAATGACAGACCACTATAGTACCTTTGCCAAGAAAACCCCAACTGGGGTCATGAAGAGTCAGACATGATTGAATACAACTGAACAGTAACAAAGAGAAGCCTTTACTCACTTGTTCACTTATTCGTTTATGGCCCTAGGTCTTCTTTCTTCTAAAGGACTCCTGGGATACTACTAGATAGATGAGTCTTAACTAGGGGTTCAGGTCTTCTGTAGGATAGGCTTGGAGTTCTGGTGAGTTCTATTATCAATATGCAGGCAATTTCTCTTTCTCTCCCCAGTTCTGAACTTTTTCCAGTGCTTTTGATTATGTGCTGGACATTACCATGTTAATATATCATCAATATCTGAAATTGAATATATCCAAAATTTGTAGTGGAGTGGAAACCTCACTGCTATCCTCTTTAATCCCATATTTTTGTGGATGGTGCATCTTTTCTTTTAGTCATGTTGGATCAAAACTTCAGAGTCACCGTTGATTTCTCCTAGTTCTCACCCACCAATTCAATCAATACAAGTCCCACTAATTTTATACAAGCCCTGGTTCACACATTTGTTGCATCATTTCCATTCCTACTGCTGCTACCTAACTTCAGGGCCTTATTACTCCCCACTGAAGATTAGCAGGACTAGTTTCCTAACTGGTGTTTATCTTCATAGCCCATCCAATGCATCCATACCCCTTCCCAAATAATTGTAAAGGTTGAGTGTAATCATGTTACTCTTCTATTCAAGTATTTCCAATGAATCCACATAGATTACCGAATAAAAGCTTAAATTTCTGACTTTGGAAATCAAAACCCTCCATAGTCTGCCACTAATCTGACTTTCTAGGTATCAGATTATACCACTTTGCATATTCCATGCTTCTACCAAACTTGATTACTTACCACCTCTAAAAGTGACTCCTTAATTTGGTCTCTGTAGCTTCATTTTAACTGTTTCTCAAATCTATAATAACTTCCACACTTCTCAGTTTCCAATTCTTGGCCACCACAAAAAGAACTGCTATTAATTATCCTTTCATACCAAGGTAAAATACCTTCTTTTAAATGAAATTTACCCTGACTCTACCAGTCAAAAGTGATCTCTTCTTTTTATTTTTTAAGAGTGATCAGGGTTAAGTGACTTGCCCTTGCCGGGGGTAACACAATTAGTAAGTGTCTGAAGTCATATTTGAACTCAGGTTCTCCTGACTCTAGGGCTGGTTACTCTATCTACTGTACCACCTAGCTGCCCCATCTCTCCCTCTGTAAATAATCATGGCACTTCATTTCTCTTAGAATTTATATTCAGGTTTACATAAGAGTGATTTTTTTGGATAAATGATCTTTATAAGATCATGAGTTGAATGTAATAACTCTTCTATCATCTGCATTTCTTTAAACTGGACTCCATCATATCACCAGGAAAGTTGATTTCAGAAAATTCATCATCCTATGAAACTGCATCAGCCTTGATACTCATACTTCATCAGAATCCTCAGTACCCTCTGTTCTTTTAACTGGAGGATTGGAGGACCAAGAAAAGAGCTCTTCTCAAAGCTTCCATTTAAATAGGGTTCACAAGTCAGGCGACTCTTCATCTCCTATTATTGCTCTTCTCTCAGTCTGAACTTCATCATTTTTGCCTTCCTCCTCTTCCTGCTCCCTTTTCTGCTTTCTTTTGTGTGTTGTCTTCTCTAGTAGACTGTAAATTCTTTGAGGGCAGGCACTATCTTTCTTGTTCATATCTGTATGCCCAACATGTAGCACAATGTCTGGTGCATAGTAGATTCTTAATAAATATTTAGTGATGGTGCAGTAACCACATCTTATTATCTCTGTTTCTACCTCAGCACCAAACACAATGCTTTGCAATAATTACAGTAGACATTTAATAAAAAGTTTGTTAAATTAAACTGAAAAGAAAAAAACTGAAAAGAAAAGCAGCAAGACCAAGTTTGAGGGATGATTTTGAGGAAATTTCTGGAGTAGGAAGCAGAACTAGATGAAATATAATACCCCTTCTTACTGAAAGTTTCCAAGATTCCAGACATTCAAAAGATAACTTGTTGATAAGAACTGCTAACAAACAATTATACCTCAGTAGTGCTGGAGGGCTAGAGCTATGGAAGAACAATTTAATAAAAAGTTGATGAACTGAACAATGGAAAACATGGGAGATGAAGCAAGAAAGATGTTATGGAAGACTTTTAAAATTTTTCTTTTTAATTGTGAACTTAACATTCAACAAAGAACAAAAAAGATGTTATTGTACAGAATTTAATAAAGTGGCAAGAGAACTTATCTATTTGTGTTCCCTCTGTACTCTGTCATTTTCTTCTGCTCATCAAAGAATTTTTTTTTCATGTGAATTTATTATTTTGTGGGAAGCAGCATTGTATACTGGACAGAGAACTGGCATTGAAGTCAGAAAGATATGGGATCAAGTATTACCTCTTACATGTATTGGCTATGTGACCCTAGTCATTGATCTAGAAAATTCTGTAAAAATATAAATTGCTGAGAAGGAGCCAACTTGTAATTCCTTGCCCAAAAGTTCTTTATACTGATGAAAACACATGATGATCTTGATTCCTATTTCTTCTAATCTATGTTTGCACATCCTACCTAAGAATAACTAGTAGAAACCCTCCATTTTAACATATATAGTCTGACAAAAGAAGTCAACCCAATGACCATGCCTGAAAATGAGCAACAAACAAGAAACCTATGATGATTAATAAGTCTTGGCTTAGTTACTTATTCCCTAGAAGATCATAGTGAATCACTTAAACTATGCCCCCACCGAAGTCCCAGTTTCCTCACCTCTAAAAGTGGAATAATTATATTTTCACTGCCTATTTCACAGGACTATCATAGGGAAAGTATTTAAATTGCTTTACAAATGGGAGTTAATATTTAATTTATATTTTAAAAGTATATTCATTCACATTTATTTCACATATAAATATAACAAATGTATATCTCTTTTGTTCCTCCTCATATTCATTGTCTATTATGTGTAAAGCCTCAGACTAGGTATTTGGACAGCTGCACTCACAAGCAGATGACATGGCCTTAAATTCCTCGAAGGGTTTGCAATTCCAAGGTAATAATGCATATAGGAGCTGTGTAGTTACTATTAAGTATTAAAGGACTTTTATTTAAAAGATAATATTTGGGGTGGCCAGGTAGCACAGTGAGTAAGAGCACCGGCCCCAGTGTCAGGATGACGTGGGGATTGAATCCAGGCTCAGACACTTAGCACCCACCCAGAAACACCTGGCTGTGTAACCTTGAGCAAGTTACTTAGCCCCAATTGCTTAAAAAAATAAATAAAAGATAATATTTAAAATATTTATTTAAAGGATATAATTCAAGAATAAAGGTTCATTGATTCTGTCAGCAAAGATATTCTCTCACAGAAGTAAATTACAACCCTTTTACCTTCTATAAATTGCAGAATTTGAATTGGAAGCAACCTCAGAGACTTTTGAGTCATAAGAATATTCCCTATAACATACTCAATATGCAGACATACAGTCTCTGCTTGAACCAATCCAGAGCAAGAATTTCTACTACCTCTGGAGGCAGCCCCTTCTATTTCTGTATAGCTGTAATCATGAGGACTTTCCCCCTCATAATGATCTTACTCTTTATAACTTACATCTAATGGCTTTTTTCCTTTGAGAAATCAGAAAAAAGCTAAGCTCTCTTCCATGCTCCATCCCCTCAAATACTTGAGGACATGAATCATGTCTTTGTTCTTTCTCTGAATTAAACATTTTTATTTCATTCAACTGATATTTACCTGTATGATCTTTGTTCTACTTTGCTTCCTAGTCACTGTATCTCCCACATACAATCTAGTTTGTCAATGTCTTCCCTAAAATGTGGCAGCCAGAACTGAATAATAGCAATATTCCAGATGGGATCTAACTGGAACAAAAAATAGGAGGACCAAATAACAATTCTTTTGTTCTGGAAACCATGCCTTGTGTGATATGGTTGTTCAATTCTAAGATATTAATCCTGGCTAAATTTTAATACACATTTTCCTTACTCAAGATACCTATAAATGTCACCTAAAATTGTCTTGGAGAAGCAAGTCATGTCAGAAAGCATGGAGAAAGTTGGATAGTTTGGACAGCTCCTCCTGTCCAAGCTAAAAATAGTTTGGATACAGTTCAATGCTAAATTAAATTAAACTTCCTGGTAGATACAAACCTAAAATGCAGAGCACAATATTAACACGAATATTTTTGACACTTTTAAGAAGCCGTATCACCTCCATACATTGATAAGACAGCAGTTATATTTTAGTGGAAGTAACTCATAAAAATGAAAAAAGATCAAATAAATTACTTAAACAATCAAGCACATAACATAGTAAGAAGTTTTGTTATCCACAGGATTTTTTTTTCCTGAATTTAAGATCTCAGTGAGTTTGAGAAAAATTAACATACCAATAATTCACTTCTCTCTGTTTGGAAAAGAAAATAAAGGCATCTAAATGAATGGAAGATGGGGTTCAAAGACCCTTAAAGTCATGTACAGTGGGGTTATCAGGAACTACAACTCCCAGGAGGTCTAGGGTGTGGCATCTAGACATTTGCTCACCCTCTAATACAATGAATATAAGGAAAAATTCCTGAGATTATTACAGAAAAACCAGAAATTTTAGCTTTCTCTCTGCCACCTTTTATCTCTATCCATGCTTGGGCTTTGGGACTTTTATTTCACAGGGTTTTACTTCTGTAACTTTACTTCATTAAATATCATAGCTAAGGAACATATCTAGAGAAATTGTCATTCACTTTAAGTAAACCAGATAAAGAAAGATTAAACACCTGGTATATAATGGGAGCTTTGAGGGTTGTTGAAAGAGTAAATTTATAAGGCTTATTACCCCAGTCTAGTGATGACCCAGAGCACTATGATCTTGGAAGAAACAAAACTGCAGGTGAGAGAAAAATTAAGAGAAACATGTAAGGTAGGCAAAATATTGAGTTTTTAAGTTTTTATAGCTTAAATCTCCACAAGAACTTTTAGAACACCTTGTATGTACAGTAGTGAATTACTAGACATGATTTTCACTGTAAAAATGGAATAAGGAGCATCTAGGAAGTACAATGAATAGAGCACTAGCCTTGGAGTCAGAAGGACCTGAGTTCAAGTCCAGCCTCAGACACTCGACACACTTGCTAGATGTGTGACCTTGGGTGAGTCACTTGAGCCCAATTGCCTTGCTTTCCTCCCTCCAAAAAAAAGTGGAATAAGTTTTTATCTGTATCACATGTAATCAGAAAAGGAGATAGGACAGTCATGTTTTAAGAATGAAATCACACATCAGCAGGCCCAATGCCATATGAGTATTGTAAAGATAGTAAAAAAAAACCAACAACAGAGGAAGTTCTCCATTATATTTTGATGATTCCACAGAAAGATATGGATAATGACAGCACAAGATGAGAAGAAAGGAGGAATTACAATATTTATGCTGAGGTAATCGTCATGTAGATGTAATGTAGATTACAGCATGAACCTAAATATACAAGTAACATTTTACCAATGCATTTTTTTTGCCTTTTGGAGGGCAATTGGGGTTAAGTAACTTGCCCAAGGTTACACGGCTAGTATTTTTGTGTGGGTGTTAAGTGTCTCAGGCCGGAACCGAACTCAGGTCCTCCCGACTCCAGGGCCGGAGCTTTACTCACTGCACCACCTAGCCGCCCTTACCAATGCATTTTACAAGGCATAACTCTCTTGTTACCATATATTTTAGTGCTGTGTGGCAACACCATTAAGAAGGACATCTGTCATTGTTGGAATTTGAAATACTATTATTTTAAAATAGGTTACTGCTTATACATGGAGTCCTCAGATGAAGTATACGTTATAGGTAGGTTTTTAATTGCAAAAAGTATTTTGACTGCTAAAGTGAATCATGAACTCACTACAATTTAGAGAATGAATGTTTTCAGTTAGAAAAATAATATGCAAAATTTCAGGAAGGCAGACAGTATCTGTGATATTACTTGACTCTGTGGGCCAAGAATAAGAACATGAAGGAACTGACAAGGATATCTGGAAGACAGAAGAATAGCTATTTTCAAGCTTCAAGCAAAATTCAGTCTTTCATTATATATGACATTAGGTTCAACAATGTTTGAATGTGAGACAGCCATACATGGAATGACTTAAAACTTTTTTCCTAGTATTAAAGTTTCCCACTACGAGAGGTAAGACTTGCACATTCCATCATAAACCAAACATCACAAGCCTGTGCCTACTTCATCTAGCACACAATCTCCAGAGTCATTATCCTGAAGCATAGCTCTGAGCACCCCAACCCACTCAACAAACTCCACTGGGTCCCTATTATTTCTCAGATCACATGCAAACTCCTCTATTTAGAATGGAAAGATCTTTATAGCCTAGCCCTGTCCTACCTTTTCAATTTTCTTACACATTACTGCCCTCCATGTGCTCTGAAATCCATATGAGCCCACCTGCTGTCTTTCTGTACCCTAATAGGAAATTGTGGAGAATAATTTATTTACATAAAGATAGGCTGTGCAAAAGGTAGCTCTTGGTTTCAGAAATGAGATACTCTCCACCTGAATTCGGAAACCCAAATCCCCTTATTTCTCCTTTTGTGTTACATAACGCTTAAGTGAAAAACCACTCGGTAAAAGCATTTGAGGTAGAACCAATTGCAGAACTGGTACCTAGTGAGGAATCCAATTTCATATTAAAAAAGGAAAAAGTATTGCTCATTAGTACAATGATACAAGCCAATTCTGAGGGACTTATTGATAGAAAAATGCTATTTACCTCCAAAGACAAAACTGATGGAGTCTGAAATCAAATCACAGAATGCTTTCTGAAAACTTTCTCTATTTTTCTTTTATTTTTTGTTCTGTGTTTTCTTTTGCAACATGGCTAATATTGAAATATATTTTGCAGGAATTCATCTGTGTAATCTAGAACAAACTGCTTGCCTCCTCAAGGAATAGGAGGGAGTTTGGAACTCAAAATTAAAAAAAAATGTTTTAAATGTTTATATGTAATTGAGAAAAAAAAGAGAGAGAGAGAGAGAGAGAGAGAAATGCTCCTATCCTAGTTCAGTGAGGTTTCTCCTGAAATTAAGCTCATACTGTAGGGGGCTATCTAGCCAGCCAGTACACTCTGTAGATAAATTTTAGGAACCTCCCTCTATATTGTTAGAAGTATAAGGTTATTCTCACTTAACTATACTCTTGCTTATGTGCGTGTCTGTGTGTAAACATACAGACATGCAGACACATACCCACTTTACCATCATATTGCAGCTTTCATTTCCATGATGTTCCCTAAAATACAAATCTTACTTCCCTCTCTGCCCGTTATTTTATATTTAAAGTAAGAAACATCTCTTACTTTCATGCCCTTGCACAGGTTGTCCCTTATAATGAAGTCCCTCCTTTCTTGCATCTTTTGGAATCTGTGGTTTCCTTCACAACTCAGCTCAAGTCACCTTCTACTTGAAATATTTCATCTTACCCCAACTGCATTCCTCCCCAAATCACCTTGTATTCATTATGTATATTCCTATATATGTACATGTTATCCTCTCTATTAGAATATAAACTCCTTGAGGGCAGAGATTATTCCTCTTTAGTGTCTGTATCCTCAGCCATAGGTATAGTGATGTCCTTTTATGAAAAGGTAGACGTTCACACTGGAGAAGATGCTACACTAGGAAACTCTGGGACATATTCTCCCATTGTCCTAACTGTGCAACAAATAAATTTCATTTATACCCTGTCTTCAAAAACAGCTCAGGAAGTAAACAATTCCAAAATGATTCTGATGAGAAAGGGCTTGGATAAAATTAATTAAAAATTAAGTCCCTTAAATTTCAGTCTCTTGGTACCAAAAGGAATATTACAGATTTTGAAAAAAGTTTATATCTATTAAAAGATTGTGTAGAAAATAGCATTATGTTTTTAAATACTTCTAATAATTATTTCCTTCTGTTAAAATCAATTAAAGTGAACTTACCTTCTGAACAAACAACCAGAGTAAGGGTAAAGTAGATCAAGCAAATTATCTTCCTAAATATACCATTTACAATAAAAAAAAAAAACAATTAGGATGAGAGCACATTTAAAGCAACAACAGAAACAACCACCAACACATCTTTACCCTTTAAAAATTGTGTCAGTCTAATGCCCTGAGCTATGCCTTCTCAATCCATAATGGGTTTATGGCTATAGTAATTTCATATTAATACAAATTAAAGATTTACTTCTAAAGTGCAAAATATAGGCTCTCCATGGACATGGTTATCAGCAACATGCTTACTTTATCATGCTGTGACCCAGTGATCATGGCAACAGGAGCATGATCTGCTGCTGGTTGACTAGTTATCAGCTGTATTAGGTCATTCATAGCAAGCATCCATAATTATTCAGAAGGTGCGTCTTTGCATGTAGATTCTCACTTCAGTAAATTAAGGGAGTAATGTTGGTAACTGCCAATTTAAAATCTCTCAAGGTTCACTGAAACTGGGTACAAGCTTGTTGAGAGAGAGTCTACCAATAAAGGCATTTAATGAGGGGGAAAAAATCCCTTTCTGAAATAAGTATACTAGATTCCATAACAGTTTGGGTCACTATTCCCTGTGTGTGTGGTAGGATTTTACAGGCATACAGAAAAATCTGAATCTGATTTATGCCACCCAAGTTAGACCCTATGCTATGTCCTTGGCACAAATGTCAGCTTTTACTAGGGTGTACTCTGGAAACTGAAAAGTCTTAACATTTTGAGCCAGGGGCCAGAACATCAGGATTTAGCCATCTATTCTATTGCAGTACATATAGACAGACAGACAGACAGACAGACAGACAGACAGACAGACAGACAGACAGATAGATAGATAGATAGATAGATAGATAGATAGATAGATAGATAGATAGATAGGTGTGGTAGGGAGAGAAAAGAAAGGATGCTGCTCTGACAAACTCACAAAAAAATCTTTTTAAGAAACTGAATGAAGATTCTAGTTTCAGGATCCTAGGAGGAAATGTTACCTAGTTGTAATGGATTGATTCCCAATCTTAGAGTAAAGAAGAACAGAGATAAAATCTTCCTCAGACTCTTACTAGCTTTATGGACTCTAGGCAAACTGTTTCACCTCTCTGTCACTCATGTTCACAAATGGAATTCTCTCCCTCCTTATCTCTGCCTCCTGACCTCCCTGGTTTCTGTTAAGTTTCAGCTAAAATCCTACCTTCTACAAGAAGCAAGTCCTAACTCCTCTTCTTGCTAGTGCCTTCCCTCTGCTGACTTTCTCCAGCTTAAACTGTATGTATCATGTTTGGATATAACTTCTTACATATGGTCTCTCCCATTAGACTGTGAGATCCTTGACAAGAGGAGCTATTGTTACTGTTGTTTAACTTTTCTTTGCATCCTTTGTACTTAGCAGAGCACCTGGAATATAGTAGGGACTTAATATTTATTGATTTAATGAAGGGATTATTCTTGATGAAGAAAAGAGAGATCATGGTGCTAATCTGTACTTACTCATCATTAGATCACACCTTAGACCTGGAAAGCATCTTAAACATGAAGATGGCCACCTGAGGTCCCTTACAGCTATAAAAGTATAATGCTATGATTAACAAGTGCTATTCACTTTGAGCATAAAACAAAGAGAGAGAAAGTGACTTGTCCACGTTCCTGTAGATTTAGTTCTGCTTGGTTTAAAAATGTTCTTAATTTGATTTTAAACTAAATGATTAAAGAAGTCACGTGGTTTTCTGATCACTGCAGATTGCTGTGTGTGTGGAAACACTATCAAGAGATACACCTCAGGTGACTACAACAATCATTTTACTTGACATGGAGCTCACATGATCACCCTTTCCAAAGTGTTCATGCTTGATTTAGAACAAAACAAAACCCAGATAAACAGTAAAGTATTGTGGGTAATTCCACATGCCTATGGGCTATTAGAAGAACTATGAGGGCAGGGACCATATCCTATGTCTACTTGATCATCGATTCCCAAACAGCAAGGATTTTTTTAACATTTTCTTCTTAATATTCCCCACAGAACTTAACACATTGCCTTGCACATGATTGCTGCTCAATAATTCTCTATTTAATAATTTAATTACTATATGAGTGGAGAAGCCTCTGCTATATAAACAGAAGGTGACTCAATTTTTTACAAGACCAAGTAATTTCACTTTGTCAGGTATCACCTGGAAACTAGGTCTTTATAGTAATGACTAGAAACAACAGAGGGACACAATGCTTTATTGACTATCTCATTACTAAAACTGTTTGCCATTTGTTACAGAAAGTAAGAGGAAATAACAGTCTGATGCTTCAATGAATTCAGTAAACATGTATAAGTTCCCTTTATGGTGATAGGAATACAATAACAAAAATGGCACTGAGCCCTCAAATAGGTAACATTCTACTGAATACCTGAATGTTATTTTGACATAATGCTTTCAAATTGTTTAAATTTTTTAAAAGTAGTTCTTATTTGATTAAATGAGACAGTTTGGCTCAAAGTTAAGGAAATATTCTCTACAATTAGAGCTATCCAAATGTCAAATAGATAGCCTTTGGTGACAGTGAATTTCCCACCACCAAAGATCCTCACATAGATGTTGAATGTCATACTAATTTGAAATGCTTAATTCTTGCTTAGATTGGAGGAGACTGTCTGTGATATGCATGTATTTACATATACATATATGTGTATTGAAGTATGTACACATTGTGATTGTGTGTACACATACACACTGAAATCATGAAATCTTTTTTTTTTTTTGCCTTTTGGAGGGCAATTGGGGTTAAGTAACTTGCCCAAGGTTACACAGCTAGTATTTTTTTGTGTTTGTGTGTTAAGTGTCTGAGGCTGGATCCGAACCCAGGTCCTCCTAACTCCGGATCCGGCGCTGTACTCACTGTGCCACCTAGCTGCCCAGAAATCATGAAATCTTGTGATAGGTGATTGACTAATGTCTAAAAGTGTTTGATAATTCAATTCAACAAGAATTTACTACTGCAAGAGTACTCACAATTCAAGTACTACAACACAGGTATTTGTAAAACATAAACTCCCTGCTATGCTAGCCACCAAGTCCTTATGTTTAAACACTACTTTATTGGCAAAAATAAAGCAATCATTTTGGATCCCTATTTTTAGTCAATAGCTCTATAGACAGACCCATTCCTATGCTATGGATCTATTATAGAATGCTAATGAAAAGATAGGAAAGTAAATAATATCAGATCTACAGCATCATTCTATATTCAAGGAGATTAGTTTTATTAAATTAAGTGAGATTCAGTGAGATTAACAAAAGCAACTGTCATTTATTACAGTCTCGCATTGAGATTCAGGGAGAAGGGAAATAATCATGAAAAGGTAAAGAATGAATCATTTTCCACAACCAAGATATTCAATTCAGTAGACTTTGCATTAATTAAAAGGTACTTTGCCAATCAATCGATGAACATTTATTAAGCACCTACTAAGTGCTAGACACAACTGTCATTATATTGTATTTTTAGGTTTCTGTATTAACTTTCTGAAAAAAAATATTGAACAGGTATATGCTACCATCCAGTGATAGTAAGGGCTTTTATCATGGCCTTTGGGTACAAACAATTAGGCTTATGCCATGGAGCCATTTTGCCTTGAGAGTAAGCCATGAATACTTTCTTTGAAAATATACTTTATGAAAAGAACTAAACTTTAATTTGGAGTAGGACGGTAGATACACTAAGTCTATTCTTCCTTCTGTTTCCCCTCCAAACCTTCTCAAACCCTTGACAGTCTAGGTTAGAAAATCTTCTGGAGATATGCTTATGAAGTTCTGACACTAGATGACACACACTAGAATAAGTCAATTTAATAGGTTCACTCTACTAAAATGAAACAGATTATTTTCCTTTTAGGGAGAAAACTGTTTCCTTTTTTATACATATCACATAATAATTCTCATAAAGTAAGTTTTTAAAAGTGACACATGGGTATAATTTTGTTTATTTCTAGCTGATCTTCAACTCAAAGCAATCAGAGCTTAATACAAGCATGATTTTGTCTACAATTCAGAATCCTCTTTCTTAAGTAGACTAAACTCTATCTTGGAATCATGCATTTCTTGTGGCTAGGTATAAGCCTAGGATGTGGGAAGGGAGATCATTAAAGATATGCCTGGCAAAGTCAGAGAGACAGGGAATGGAATGTCATATGTGAAGAATAGTATACCACTCTGGTTGGACTGCAGAGTGCATGGAGGAGAAAACTGGGAAGAACAAAGTTGTGATGAATTTTAAATGTCAGGCAGAGGAATTTATAGTGGGTAATAGAAGTCATAGGAACCCAATAGAGATTATGGAGTAAGAGAGTGATAACTTTATATGATGCAGTATTTTTATCAATGAACAGGATGAAGTTATAAATGATGCATATATCATATTAGTAGATAGCAGATATGGGATTGATAGATAATATGGTAGATAGTACCAGGATCCAGAAATTCTATCAATAGTTTGTGGTGTGGTTAATTCAATGACATATTTAATATCATGTATAAATTATAATGTTTTTCATTTTTTTTAAAAGTTAGTTATATAAGTATTAGATGGGAAGGTTTGACAAAGCAATAGTTAATGTGTGTGGGGGGAATATTTGAAAGTTTTTGTGAAATACAAGTTCAATATAAATTAACATTGTGGGAAAAAGAGCTAATGACTTGGAAATATTAGTAGACTGTAAACTCTGAATGGACCCCCAGTTTGAGAAGGCTCTGTGTTGTTTTGAAGTATGATGTAATAAAAATATCACTCACAAATGAAAACACTCAGTGTATCTCATTATCTACAGGGCATACCTCTTCCATTTAGACTCTGCACTGGTCATGGTTTTCCATGAAAGTGACAAACACTTTACTGTGCACGTTTCTCTGTTTTATGTGCCGTATGTTATTAATAGTCAGAGAGTCAGACAAAGTTATCTATGCTGCATCTTTCAAGGATACTATGTAGCTATAAATCACAGAACATCGCTCTCAAAAGAATCAAAAGTACAAGTTTTTCATCTTCCAAAAAAACTGCATATGAGAAGTGTCACAAACAATATACTTTATTGAAAAGGGAAGGGACTTATAATATAGTAAAAGTGAATTATACTTTCATAGTGCATTGGTACCCATATAATGCCAATGTGCTCAAAGGAAGCCTTGTAGCATGGCAAATGGACTACCACCATGTTGAGCATTTATGAGAGGATATGGGAAAAGAATAATGTAAGATAAAAGTAAGTATATGGGGTTGTTATCTGCACTGTTGGACAGAGTAAACACCAGATCTCTGATATCACAGAATTAATGGAATATTGAATTAACCTCAATGTGAATCAGCTTTCAGCTTTTCTTCCTCTTTTGATCTAGATCTATTATTTTATCAGTGTAGAGAGAATTCCCAGTGTGAAAACACCTTCTAGGGATGCAACTCCATAATGAGAGAATTAGAAAGTTTCTTAGAGAACTGAGAAGTTAAGTGATTTGCTCATGCTCACACAGTCACATTTTATCAGAAGCATGAAGCCAATAACCCATGACACACTGACTCCTAGACTGCCCTCTATCTGCTATGCTGTTCTGTCTCTCAACTTCAGCCTCAGGTTGCTTTAATAGAGATATAATATCTAGAAAAAGGCTTGTTATAGTCTCTCTGCACTGGTCAGACAAAACTGAGATTTGAAAATGCACTTTAAGATATGTTAGGAAGGACAAGACACACTGAAGTGTGTCCAAATGAGAGCAACCTTGATGGTCCAGGTAGAGCACTGAATGTAACCATTATAAATGATGATTGCAACAATATAAATGGGAAAAAAAACATCAAAATGTGGTAAAGTTCAGCTCACAGACAAAATAAAATAAAATATCCAAAGTATTCAAGTTAAACATACATTCTTCCTTTTTGATAACAAAAGACAAACTACAAAAATGAAAAATGACATGACCCATTATTTACAATCACTCAATTGGGTGGCTGTACTTTGTTTTTGTGATTGGTTGATTTTTTATAGGTATTTACTGTGTGAAATTTTTTTTATTTATAGTGACTTGATGTGTCAAAATAAAATGTATCATTATAAATTATTGAGAGTTTAGTTTGTAGTCAAAGGACTTGGGTTCAAATCCCAACTCTGCTACTTAAGTAGTTAGGTAATGATGAGAATGTCACTTAACCTTCCCCATATATAAAAGGAAGTAATTGAGCTAAATAGTTTCTAGTATATCTTCAGGTATCAAATCAATAACATAACTCTTCAGATGATCTATAATCTGTGTCTAGGATGATGAGAGAACTGGAATATGAAAACAATGACAAATGAGGTTTAATAGAAGGACATAGGCTATCTCAGGTGGGTGGGGGTTTATCAACACCAAAGATCTTCAGATGACACCTAGATGATCACTTATTGGACAAACGGCAGATATGGGTCCTGATCTGGATGTCTACAAAGCTCTGTTTCAACTCTGAGATTGTGAGAGAATCCATGATTCTACAATGCTTTGAAATTGAAATACCACTCTCCTTCCTAACTGTGCAGTGATAAGAAGGCTAGACTTGGAATCGGAGCCTTTAGGCTTAAATACTAATGCTTCCTGCGAGTTCTTGGAAAGTTAATCAATCTCTCTCTGCTTCACTCTCTTTACCTGGGAAATGAGGGATATGTATTTGTAACCACAAAAGGTCCCTTTAAACCCTATCATCTCTGACAACCTGCAACTTTTACAATCAACTCATAAACTGAAACTTCCAAAAATGTTTTCCAAAATACCTGCAAATTATCACAGACAACTACTATATGACATTTAAACAAGGCATCTCAAACATAATCTTGTTTCTTGAAATACTTTGGAGGTTATTAACATTGTTAACAATGAAATTTAAGTGAAAATCTGAATTCTCTCTCCCTCCAACTATTGCTGAAACAACCAAATGAGATGAAGAACATAAAATGCCTTGTAAAACATAGTACTAAGTGAATGCCAACTGTTCATAAGATGATAGAGAGCATTAAATGCAATTACCTCATTTTAGAAATGAGGAAACTGAGGCAGACAGAGATTAACTGACTTGCTTTGGGTCTGAGACAGGATTTAAACTTAGGCTTTCCTGACTCCATGGTCAGTTTATTATCCCCTGAAATACATTGTTTGTTATTACTGTTATTACTATTACTGTTATTTTTCTAGTAGTGATATCTGTGAGCAAATACCTGAAAGGTAAATAAATAGTATGGGGAAAATATCAGAATTATATCTACTTATTCCAGAATATCTGTAATTTCACTTAGAGACAGTGTAGTACACTAGATAGCATAGTGAACTTGCAACCAAAAAAACCCAGACATTGCCTTCAGGGGTTGGGAACTTCCAGCCTTGAGGCTATGTGGGGCCCTCTAGGTCCTCAAGTGCAGCCCTCTGCCTGAATCCAAACTCCACACAACAAATCCCCTTAATAAAAGGATTTGTTCTGTAAAACTTGGACTCAGTCAAAAGGAGGCATCCCAAAGACCTAGAAGACCATATGTGGCCTTGAAACCACAGGTTCCCCAACCTGGCTTAGACATTACTTGCTGGGTGATTCTGGCAAGGCTTCTAAACTCTCTGAGCCCCATTTTCCTCATTTGCATAATGGAGAAAATAATAGTAGCCACCTCAAACAGCTGCTGTGAGAATCAAATGTGATAACACATACAAAGCACTATGGAAACCTTAAAATCCTCTATAAATGCCAATTATTATTATTGATTGGTACGGGTATGGCTATTCTCCTTAAGAAGAAGACATCTCTTCTTTAGCACATGATCATTATACATTATTATGCCCAAACATTTGTTATCTGTGACAAACATAATGGTACAGACATATGTGTGTGTCTGTGTATCATACACATACATATGAGAGAGAAAAAGAGAGAGAGAGAGAGACAGTCAGAGACAGACAGATAGAGAAATTGATTCTTGGATTAGAGAAAATGGTCCTTTATAATGCCTATTCTTGACACATTCCTACTTTCTTTGTCAAGACCTGCTACAATCAAAGGCACAACCTTTAAGAAACATAAGTCACCATCATGACACGATCAGGCATCAGTGTTTGTTGTTGACCACAGTGGGACTTCAGGTTTGGGACAGCACAGTATAGGGAGGGAAACAACAAAACAAAAATCAAACAAAAGCCACACCTGGATTTGGAATCAGAAGACCTAGCTACAAATTCTAGCTCTGTAGTCTATGTAGTAACCTATGTTACCTTGAAGACATTGCTTAACCTCTATGGGACTCAGTTTCCTCATTTGTAAAGTGGAGTAGGACTAGATCATTTCTGAGGTTCTTTCTAGCTCCATGAGTCTAAGTAAATGGCAGTACATAGAAATACATTAGAAATAACCAGAATTGAGAGAAATGTTTAGAGAAAAAAAGTGAGTGTTACTAAGACTACATTTTCCTATTAAAATCAAAGAAAGTTTTTCTGGCTAAAACTGGGAAAAAATTTCTAGGCAACTAGATAGCTTAATGAATAGAGGATTGGACCTGGAGTCCAGAAGATATGTATTTAAACCCTACCTAGCTGCATGACCCTAGGTAAGTCACTTACTCCTAGGCTCAGTTTCTTCAACATGGGAATAATAAAAGCAATAACCACCCAAGGATCAGCTATTTCCAAAGTACTTTTCGAACATCAAAGGATTATATGAATGCTTGTTATTAGAGGCACCTAAATCGTTCAGTACATAGACTGCTAGACCTGGAGTCAGTAAGACCTGAGTTCAAGTCCAGCCTCAGAGACATCCTAGCTGTGTGACCCAGAGTAAGTCACTTAATCTTGGTTTACCTCTGGAGAAAGAAATGGCAAACCACTTCAGTATCCTTGCCAAGAAAACGTTACATGACCAATATTGGAGTGCTATTGTTCATAGGGTCATGAAGAGTCAGAACAACTGAACAATTTATTATTATCACTATTATCATTAATTTCCTTAGGCAAAAATAACAGGATGGGGGAAGTAATGATTTATCATGAAGAACTCAAAAGCACCAACGTTAATTTCTCTGACCCAGTTGAACTAAACGCAACAATAAGAAAACATCTACCCTATGTACAACTCAAGTGTTAGGGAGTTAATCAGTCACCAACCAATTACTAATCACCTACTATTTGCCAAGCACTAGATCCGGAGAGAAAGAAAATGTAGGTAACTTTCCATCACATTTAAAATAACATGAATTCTCTGTGTTTCCTAATTTTTCTCTCTAGCATTTTAAAAACGCATACAGCACATTGAAATACAATTTATATGAACTACTTGATGTAAATATTGCTATATTACTCACCATCCATTTTTTTTTACCAAGAGAATAAAAGGTTTCTTTCCATGGGAAAAAAAAAACCCTCTAATACCATAACTTTTCATTGCCTGAAGGCTTAAACATTTTCAGAGACACAAACTATAGTAAGAGCAGTTTGCAAATGAAGTGGTTTGTAAATCTTAAACTGCAATTTTCTTCTAAAGAAAACAACAACAAAATGCTCTCCAAGGAGAGATGAAATTGTAAAGGTTTCTACTCGGTATTCAGATACTGCTTGGTCTGCTTTCAAAAAAAAGCAACAAAAAAAAACACCCCCCTGTCCCCTAAAGCTATACCTACATCTCTACCAAGCGACAGTAAACAGCAGAATTCTGTTCCTTTATATTATTTGCCTACAACCCCACAGGAACTCAGACCAATCATTTAGCCATATGACTTATTTTCTCTGGTCCTCTACAGAGCTCATAGTTCAGAAATGCCTTCACAAATGAGAAAAAAAAAATATTGAATAAATGTGGTTACCAATAATGCATTTGTGTATTAAAGCTCTTAAAATTAAATATACTGCTGCTCATAATCGACTCTTCAGATGACTGTTTATATAAATTTGATTGTTTTATCATGCTATAAGGCAGTCAGACATTTTTTAAAAGCAGGGTAAAGGGCCTCCAAAACCACACAAATGAAATTTTGTGTTGTTAAACAAGTAAAACTAAACAGATTGGGGTGGCTAGGTGGCGCAGTGAGTAAAGCGCCGGCCCGGAGTTGGGAGGACATGAGGTCAGTTCCGGCCTCAGACAGATAACACCCACACAAAAACACTTATCCGTGTAACTTTGGGCAAGTTACTTAACCCCAATTGCCCTCCAAAAGGCAAAAAACAAACAAACAAAAAAAAACCTAAACAGATTTCTCTTCTGCAAGCTATAAAGTGATATGGGCAGTCCTCAGCCTCACCTATGATCTTTGAGAATGGTTGGTTGCAGAGAAATGAAGACTTATTCTCCAGAGACAAGTTGTAAGATTTCTTCTCAATGGTTCATAGCCTCAGACACCAACATATCCTGACCCTACTGGTTTCCTAAGACTGTATCAGCACAGTGTTCAGGTGTATTGATGCAAAAATATGAATATTTAGGAATACTGTCGTCTTTTGTTGTGGTTGTTCAGTTTTTTTCAGTTGTGGTTGACTTTTCACGACTGACTCCATTTGGGGTTTTCTTGTCAGAAATACTGGAGTAGTTTGCCATTTCCCTCTCCAATTCATGTTACAGGTGAGAAAACTGAAGCAAGCAGGGTTAAATGATGTGCCCAAGGTCACACAGCTAGTAAGTGACTGAGGTCCGATTTGAACTCATTGACTTCAGGACTGATGCTCTATCCCTGTGTTAGCTGCTTCTCTTCTGCTTTGTATTAGAAATAAAATCTTCTGTTCTTGAATGTCTGCCCATATTCATCTCCTGACACTCCTTTAGTATAATGGTGTGCAAGTCCAACAGAAACTGATGCCACTAAACAATACATCCCAATGGGTGCAAATTTACTCCGAAAAACACAAGTTAACATTATCCATGTCTTACCATATTTTTATTTATTTTATCAAATATTTTCCAATTACATTTTAATCTGGTCCCATTGTACTCAGGAATGTTGTGGGCCGCATGTGACCCATGTGCCTTGTTTGATACCTCTATTCTAGAGCAACTTCCTTGATAATATACCTATCCTCTTAAAGTTAGATTAGGTTTTCTTGCCTTACATCTCTTCCTGATGTTAGGTTTGGGCTTCTGAAATGAATTACCAGTTATTCATTTGATTTATAAAATGAGGCCCTGTGTTTAATCCAAACCACCCTTCTTTCCACTTCTAACGCACAATGACTCTATCTTATCTATACTAGGTACCATCATGGCCTCTTCTTTCAAAATTCTGCTATCTGACCTCATCATTCAACTGAAACTGCCCTCTCTAATATTATCAATGACCTTCTCATTGCTAAATCTGTTGGCATTTTCTCAAACCTCATTCTCCTTGTGGCCTTTGCCAGCATTCTTCACCATTTCCATCTCAACCCCATCTTCCAACTGTTACTTCCCTACCTGTGTGATGTACTCCTTACTCTGCTGAATTTTCATTAAAGTCACACTTGCTATCAATGCTCCCCAAGACTCTGTTCTAGGTCCTCTTCTTTCTTCCCTCTATTCTACTTCACTTTATCTCATTATCTCATTCAATTATCATCTCCGCATAGATGATTCCCAGATCTGTATATCTATCCTAAATCTTCTGAGTTCCACTCCTGTATCCCTACTTATTGCACATTATACTTCTTAAACTGTACATGCCATAAGTATCTCAAATTTAACATGTCAAAAATACAGCTAGTCTTCTTCCCCCCCAAATCCTTATCTCTTCACAACTCTCCAACTGCTATCCCCCCAGTCATCCAGGCTCAAAACCTTGAAATTATCCCCAACTTCTTATTTACACCCATCCCACCTTTCCAATCTGATGTCAAATATTATTCATATTGTTCACATACATCTCTTCCACTCACAAAGCCTGAATTCCCTTTTAACCATTTCCCTGGATTATTACAACAGCCTTCTAATCAGTCTCCCTGATTCAGATTTCTCCTCTTTCTGATTCATTCCCCACTCAACTGCCAAACATAACTTTACTAAAGTGTATTTCTATCCATGTTGCCCCTCTACTTAATAAGCTACAGGAGGGAAAGTTAGTGTGAGAGAGGAAAGGAAATAAGAGGGAAGAAGGTAGAGAGGAAAGAAAGGGCAAGTGAAGAGAGACAGCAAAAACATGGGGGGGGGGGCGGAAACAGAAAAAAGCCTATAGCAATGAAGGGAGGAGAGGGCAACCAAGGGTAAAAAGACAGAGAGAAGAAATATCAGTTTCCATTCACTACCCCAGCTTTTAGATGGGCCCAAACTTCAATGATTTTCAATTTTCAGGAACTCAGTATTTCATCCAGATTGACTACAGTAGTAGCTAACTCCTATTCAAAATAGGCCCCCAAATTCTTCTGCCTTTCAGGAAGCTGAGCTGAGCCCCATAGTAGTGCCTTAGAAAACTCCTTTTCTTATAAGCTTTGGGCCAGCCATCCCAATAGTTTGGTTTGGCCATATAGGGAAAGGGCTTGACTGCCAGACCAAGAATCTTAGACTTTATTTGGAAGTCATTAAAGGACTACTGAAGGTGAGTCACATGGCATAGAAAGGGATGAAGACTGACACTTACAATGATTCCATTGGTAACTCTTTGCAGAGAAAACTCACCATACCAATAGAGGTTAGCACCTTTTCTTCAACTTCTAATCTTAAGAAGTTGTCTAGATCATAGAGATTAAGTGACTTGCCTAGAGTCACACAGCCAGTTATATGTCAGAAGCAAGATTTAAACCTGTCTCCCTGGCTTCAAGGCCAGCTCTCTATCTACACTACCAAGCTGCCTCTCATAATGTCAAATACCTGAGGTAAACTTTATTCATTAGACTTGCTTCTAAGTTCTATCTATGACCTGGCTAATGGAGCAGAAAACAGTCTACTTTTGCTATAGGTAGTTTAGACAACTGCTAGAGCCAGCAATAGTCTTGCCTTGGACATTAGGGTTTTCTTTCTTTGATTTATGAAGTCTTGCTCGGAAATGAAGGTCACCGTAAACTGTATTTCTTTGCAGCAAGTTCTTAGTAGTTGAATTTCAATCTACTGTGAACATCAAAAGCCTTTATCCTGATACCAATGAAACAAATACATGAAAGAGTTAAAGTAAGAGAATCATTGCAGGATAAGTTAAAAAAAACAGGGAAAAACATTCAGAATGTTACTTTTTAAATACCAAATTAAACACATCATACCACTCACAGGCTCAAAAGAGAAAAAGAATGAATTGCAATCTAGAAATGTATTATATCAGTGAGCCTGAAGAGGAGGCATGGTGAAGATGCAATCATTTTTAAGAGTATATAGACCCAAGAGCTAATGCCATTTGATAAGCATTTATTAAGTGCCTACTATGAGCTAGGTACTGATGGATAGACCAAGACAAAAAGAGTAAAAGTCACCAGGCATGGTTGCAGAATTCTTTAATCTAAGCCACTGTGGGAGGCTAAGGCTGATGAATTTTGTTTAAAGTTGGGAGTTTTCATCTGCAGTAGGGCTAAAATAAACTGGTGTCTGCATTAAGTCAGGCACAGACAGGGTAAGGCCCTGGGACTGTGTGTGTGTGTGTGTGGGGGGGGGGAACAATCATGATGTCTCAGGTCTAAATCAAAGCATCAGTGCTAATCGGCAGCAGAACTGGAACCATGAGTAGCAGCTGAACTTCCAGACTGGTTAAGATAGGGAGGCTCAGTCTCAAAAAGAAAAAAAAACAACAACACTGTCCTCAAAGAGTTTAAATTCCATTGTTGCTTTAAATAGGTAAAATTACATCGCAAGTTGAATAGAAATACTTTTTCTCTAGATCTCCCTTTTCTTCGTATTAACCAGACACATATTCACTAATATCCATAAACATTCTTTTTCTCTCCTTTCCTGTTTATTAAGTTCACTATTAAATTCACTTAACATTTTTTAACTTGGGCCAGATACTTGTGTAATGGAAATAACATGCTCTGTGGTGGTGACTCTCAGTTGGAAGCATCATCTGCAAGAAATGGGGTCTAACAGTGTCAAGGATAGAAACTGAAATATTTGAACTGTGAAAAGTACCAAATGAAAAAGCAATACAAATAAATAAAATAAAAATACTGGGGTGTGGTGGGAATAGTTCCTATACAAGAGAAGGGGGAAAAATATTATCTTGTTGAATCTGACATCTGAAATGACATTGAAAATAAGAATGCAAATACAGAAAAAAGGATTCAGTTGTATAAATATACAGTGCTACATTATATGTCTAAACTAAAAAAATGTGCTGTAATGTGATGACCCAGTTTTTTAAAAAACCTCAGTAAAAAGTGATTATTCATTGATGGGGAATAAGTGAACAAATTTTGGTATGTGAATATGGAGTGTCACCACATAACTTGGCACAAAGTCAGTGCTTAATAAAGGTTCATTGATTGGGATATTATCATACAATTGCAAAGGTTGAACATAGAAAATACAAAGATATATCTGTACTGATACAGGATAAAGTAGGGAGAACTAAGAAAGCAATAGACACAATAAGCATAATAATGAAAGTAACCATGATATTGAGAGAAAAGCACTGAACTGGGAGTCAGAAGACTTTGATTTATTTCCTGACTCTGTCACTTACTACATGTATGACTTTAGGCAATTCACTTTACTTTCTTTGGGTGACAGTTTCCTCACTGGAAAACATGGGGTTGGATTACTAGACATGTAGGGTCCCAGACAGCTCTAAATTTGTGACCATAAGAACTTAGGGGAGCTAGGTGAAGGATTGTGTAGGGGGCTGGTCTTATAGTTAAGAAGGTATGAGTTTAAATCTGCCTGCAGACATTTCCTAGTTGTATGACCTTGGGCAAGTCACTTGCCTGTGTCTGCTTCTGTTTCCTGATCGTAAGGATAGTATCTGCCTCCCAGAATTGTTGTGAGGATCAAATGATATATTTTTTAAAAGCTCTAGCACTGTGCCTGGTACACAGTAGGTGCTTAATCAATACTTGTTTGTTTCCTTCCTTCCTATAAAAACAACATTGAAAGGCAATATAATAATTAATGTTGACTTCAGAGGCATGGTGAATGAACATATCCACCTTGTCTACAAAGAGAGGAATATGGGCAAGAATTGAGGCTAGACATCACCAATGGGCAGTTTGTTCTGCTTAAACATACTTTTTTTTGGTCATATAATATGGCTCTTTATGGGAAGAGTGTATTGATAAGTTAAAGATATTCCTTTAAAATTCTGCAAAGCATTTTTTTTTTTGCTTTGTGGAGGGCAATTGGGGTTAAGTGACTTGCCCAAGGTCACACGGCTAGTTTTTTTTTTTGGTGTGCGTGTGTTGTGTCTGAGTCTGGATTTGAACTCAGGTCCTCCTGACTCCAGAGCCAGTGCTCTATTCACTGTGCCACCTAGCTGCCCCTTTAAATTTTTCTTTTTTCTTTTTCTTTGTGGAGAGTGGGAAGGCAGGACAATTGGGGTTAAGTGACTTGCCCAAGGTCACATGTCTAGTTTTTTGTGTTAAATTGGATTTTTAAAGAAAAGAAATATGAAGGTTAGAATTGAGACACTTTGGCAATGATTTATCAACTAATCCGGGTGCAACAAACATAAAAGAGACTTCTGAGAATTTTCTACTAAGCAAAAATAGTCAAAACTATAAGAACCAGGGGGCAACTCTGTAGTGCAGTGGATAGAATAGTTGGCCTGGAGTCAGAAAGACTCATCTTTGTGAGTTCAAATCTGGCCTCAGTCACTTACAAACCATGTGACCCTGGACAAATCACAAAAGCCTTTTTTTTCCTCAGTTTCCTCATCTGTAAAATGAGCTGGAGAAAGAAATGGCAAACTACTCCAAGAAAACCCCAAATGGAGTCATGAAAAGTCAGACATAGCTGAAATGACTAAAAAACAAAATGAGACTGATGTAGCAGAAAGAACAATAGTTTTAAGAGCCAAAAGATTTCAAGTCAAAAGATTTTTGAATCAATACTCTCTGTGTGATGATGAGCAAGGCACATAACCTTCTCAGACATCATTTTCTTTATATGCAAGATGAAGGAATTGGACTAGTTGGCCTTGATCCCTAAGAACTTTAAATTTATGAGTGTGTGTGCATGTGTATGTGTGTGTGTGTGAGTGTGTGTGTAAGATGACAGTGAGACATGGTCAAGTGCCTGGGGCTGATTTGATGTAGAAGTTAACTCTCATTTTTCATTGCATATTAATATGAAACCAAAGAAAGTTGTTAAATTTCAAGCACTTAGCAGTTACTGTCTTTTCAATCTTAAAACTACAAGTTTTCTAAAGTAAACTTGACTTCATAAACATTATTTCAATTCCTAATAACACATTTGAATTATAAGTCAGTCTATGGAAAATGTGGAAAGCATTGAGGCTCTGACACTCATAATCTCTCCTCTGAATGTCATTGTTAGATAATTCAAGGAACACGCAACATCCAGGAAATGAAGCTAGTTGCTGCCCATTCACTTGATAGACCCAAACTGAAGTCCTGCTAAAACTATTATCAGCTTCCATGGACCTGGCTCTGCAAAATCAGCAGTGAATACTTCAATGGCAATCCAAATTAAAATTAATTATTTTGCCTACATTTTCAGTGGCACAGTTTCACAGGTCCACTGTGGATAACAACAAAAATCTTCCCTTTGCAGGCAACTTTGGGAAAGTGGCATAGTGCTGTCCATTTGCCATGTTAGGACTTGGGCTCAAATTCCTCTTACAGTTTTTACTATTTGGTGATCTTGAAGTTTGAGCCACTTAAACTCTCCAGGCCTCAATTTTCTCATCTATAAAATGAACACATTGTACTAGATGATCTTTATTCTTCTTTCCAACTCTAAATCTTTTTTAAAACTTATTTGTTTTTAGTTTTTATCCCCTTTTCTCCCATCTTCCCTCCCCAAGACATCATGCAATATGATATAGACTCTACATATGCATTCATATTAAACATATTTTCACATTAGTCCTGTTGTAAAGAATAAGAGCCAATAGGAAGAACCTAAAGAAAGAAAAAAAAAACAGAACAAAAAAAGAGAGCAAATAGTATGCTTTGATCTGCATTCAGACTCCATATTTCTTTCTCTGGATGTGGATGGCATTTTCCATCATGAGTCTTTTGATGTGGTCTTAGATCCTTGCATTGCTGAGAAGAGTTAAGTCTATCAAAGTTAGTTTTCACACACTGTGGCTGTTACTGTATACAATGCTTTCCTGGTTCTGATCACTTTACTCAGTATCAGTTCATATACGTCTTTCCAGGTTTTCTGGAATACCACTTGTTCATCATTCACATACCACAACTTGTTCAGTCATTACCCAGTTGATGGGCATCCACTCAATTTCCAATTCTTGGTCACCACAAAAAGAACTGCTATAAATATTTTGGTACATGTGGGTCCTTTTCCCATTGTTATGATATCTTTGTGATATAGCCCTAGAAGTGGTATTGCTGGGTCAAATGGTATGCACATTTTTACAGCCCTTTGGGTATATCTTGCTGTCCAGAAATATTGGATCATTTCACAACTCCACCAACAATGAATCAGAATTACAGTTTTCCCATATCTTCTCCAAAATTTATCATTTACCTGTTTTATCATGTTTGCCAATCTGATAGGTGTGATGTGACACCTCAGAGCCCAACTCTAAATTTATCATGAATGAAGAGGCTTCAGTAAAAAAAATGCATGATGGGGAAGAATAACTCAATATAAAGAGAATATTCACAAAAAAAAAACACAAGCTGCCTCCATGTATTAATCATGGTCAACCTAACTGGGCATGTAAGTATAACTTTAGTATCTTGAAATAAAAAAATCTGCATTTCAGAGTGACTGAGCACATAGTAGAAAATGACTCGAATTTGGAATCAGAAAACCTAAGTTCAAACCCCAGCTTAGTCATATATTAACTACTACTTCCTTGAGAAAAGACTTCTTTCTGAGATTCATCTTCATCTACAAAATGAGGGAGACAAGTTTTCTTCCTTCTCAATATGGGTCTAACTCTAGTAGTTCTCCAGGTAATTTAAATCTGATATTAGAATAAAATGAGGCACTTATAGACCATTCAACATCTCACAAAAGGATACTCATTAATTCATAGTAGGGGAAAGAAACTCAACAAGATAATGCATTGATGACACATTAAGCTGATTCAGCTGAGCAAAGATTCTCTGTCAACTAGTTTGCCAAGTGTATGTAATGGAGTTCCTGTGGTAGAGACTAATGAAAATTATAATAACTGCACTTAGCATTTATATAGTGCCTATTAAATGTGCCAGGTACTAAGAAATTTACAAATATATATCTTATTTGATTCTCATAACAACCCTGGGAGATGCTATTTTTGACCTCAATTTACAGATAAGGAAATTAAGGCAAGCAGAGGTCAAGTGACTTGCCTAAGGTCACACAGTTGTTAAGGGTCTGAAGCCATATTTGAACTCAAATATTCCTGAGTCCAGGTCCAGCATTCTATTCATTGTACCATGCACCATTTCAAAGGAAATGGTGTCAATAGTTTGATCTAATAAAGCCTCAAAGATGGTTTGAATACCTTTAAAAATCAACTAGCTTTATCTACATGGGGGAAAAGTTAGTATTGCACTATCACAGTAGAAGAGGCAGAACAATTCTCAACAAATCTCAACCATTCCTAAATGAGAAAAAAAGACATTGTGCTGGTGAACTTATTTTTTCTTCTTTTTCTGTAATATTCAGTACTGAAAAATGATACACAAAAAGTTTACTGGGATAAAGTTTACTATCATTTATGAGTAATACAACCCAAGAGTTCATTAATTTTTGAACTGTGACTCACTCTAACAGGGCCTTTGGAGTAATATTGAAAAAATTTTAAGGGACAGAAATGAACTGTTTCATAGAAAATTCAAAGCAAAGTACAAGAGAATTCATTGTAGAGAATTAACTAGTTCTCCTAGAATGAAGTCTGACTGTTTTGGTGGGCTTTTTACTTTCTAATTTGATAGTACAAACTTAGCCCAGATAAATTCCCATTCTATTCACTTTTCTTCCTTCAAAACTTAGGGTGCCTTTCAAAAATGTTTATAATTTCTCCCAGTATTTCAAGAAGAAATGAATTTTTTTTCTCAATTGAATAATACATTAGACATCCTCTGAATCATTTTAAGCATGAGAAGAGTTGTATTTGTTACTTTTCACAAGATAATAACAGGAAATGATATTTAATAAGACATCTTTTATATAAAAGATTGAATAAAGTCAATGAACACTAAATGATTTTGACATTTTGTACTTTAACTTGCAAATATAATTGGAAATTTTAATTCACCTAATCTGAAAAACTGTCTTGACTAAGGTGATTTCATTATTTTTTTTGTATGGCTATGATAACAGACAACAAACTCACACAGGGAGATTAATAGCTTTATGCTGTTATTTTATCTAGGGAGCTGTAACTGATGTAAATTCTTGACCTCTGCAATAAAATCTAGGCCACCTGGCCTTCACTTCTACCTAGACACAATGGTAGACCTGTACAACTTGGCAGTAGGTAAAGGCCAAAATTAAAATAGGCAAAACTTCTTCAGGCCACAGATAGGGTTAGAATAGAGACAGACTGATGATAGTCTATTGCCACAGGACACATTACAAAAAGGAGAGTGCAGAGTGGCAACCCTACATTTTTTGCCAGTCACCCAAAATCCTCTGGTGGGTCACATGTTGTGCAAGCCTGCACAATGGAGTACTAGGATGCCAGTTCTGTCACAAAGCTGACAGAAATAGCCTGATGTCTTGGAATTTTTTCTTCAACTTCCTGCGTAATCAGCAACCTACATGTTAAGTTCCTGATGCATTTTTTTTGGGGGGACACAAGAGACACTTCCCATAAACACTAAAACTAATCTCTTTCTACAAAGCACAGTCATCAAAAACAGCAAATCAACAAAGCAAGGAAGGCTATGGCCTTTAAATTTGACAGTATAATGTAATTCTGTCCATCATCTTTCACCAGTTTCATTGCATCTCAGTGTTTCTTTTATTTTTGTAACTGTTGAGTACATCATTCTTTTAACCCAGCTTCACATCTGTAGAATTCTTACATTTGTTGTACTTATAATAAAGTAATTACATTCAAGTGCCGTAGATGGTTCAAATATTATTTATTCAATATCTCCATATGTCCTTTATTTTCTTTTTGTTATAACTTTACAAGATAGAATTATTTCACAAGCAACACACACATGCACACAAACTTTCAAGGCAGGTCATCTTCATAAAATAAAAATGGCAATTCAAAACTTACATCTTGATAGTATGAAGACTAATGAAGGTCATTTGTAAAGCGTGATCAAATTGATCTTGAATCTCTTTATTTGACAAACATATAAGTGCCTCTTAGATGATATAAATGGACCACGGGGCCTGGAGTCAGGAAAACCCGAGTTAACATGCAATCTCAGATACTCCCTAGCTATGTGACCCTTGGAAGGACACCACTGTTTGCCTCAGTTTTCTCATCTCTAAAAATGGAGACTAATATTAACTATTCCCCAGGGTTGTTGTGAGGATCAAATGAGAAAATAATTATGAACTACTTAGTACAGTGCCTGGTGCATAGCAAGCATTACAGAAATGTGTTTGATATTATCATTATCATTACTATTATTATCCTATGAACAGATTAATATGGTTAGTACCCTTGTAATTTCCTTTTATTTTGGCCAGAACTATGATTTCATAGGTATAAAAAGTTGGTAAGGAATATCTACCAATGGCAAATCAGAAACTTTTCTTCACTATACAGGTCCAGAGATTTGCCTGGGAACTAGGTGTTTAAGTAATTTCCTGACTGTCTCCCAGTCAGGATGAAGCACAGGGAAGAACTGAATTCTGGTCTGTAGGCTAGCTCCTAAATCATAATATCAGGCTGCAACTTTCATGAAAATTACCAGCATGAGAAATGACACAGTCCTTGCCTCTATAGAGCATAAGATCTAGCATGTGTTTATGCATACAAATATTTAAATACTGAAGTTCATTGTGAGATCCAATGTGTCAGGGGCAAATGAATATGTCAAGACAAAATTCTTTGAGAAAATCTAAGGAGGGAAGAGATTGCTTCAGGTGGGAATCAGGAAATGTTTCATAGAAGAGAAAGCACCAGAGCTAGACTTTGAAGAAAGAGAAGGATTTCAGCTGGCAACAATGAAAAGGACATACATGTCAGGCAGGGTGGCAGACTTCATGAAGCTGTGAGGTGTGCATTCTAGGACACACATGTCTGGCAGGGTGGCAGATTGTGTGAAGCCATGAG
>NW_027185597.1:4550650-4626850 GCF_028583685.1 Petaurus breviceps papuanus | reverse complement strand
GCATTACAGGACATACATGTCAGGCAGGGTGACAGACTGTATGAAGCTTTGAGGTGTACATTATAGGACAAGATCAAAGAACAGTTGGTAGTCCATATGACAGGAGCATGAAGTACATGAAGGGGGGGGTAGTGAAAATAAAAGCCCCAAATAAAAGCTGGAACAAATCTGTGAAAGGTCTTAAATAAGAAGATAAAGTTTATAGGTCATTCTACAAGGAATAGGGAGTTACTAAGGGTTTTTGAGCAGAGAAGTTTCATAAACCATGACAGGACTCACTTACTCAATTTACTTAATTGTTCCTAAGTAGTTTCAGACAGTAAGAGCCTAAATATGAACTGAAAGACTCCTTTTGTGCTTGTGTTTTCTACAAGCTGGTTTGTTCTAAGTATCAATGATGTTATTGTTAAAGAGTTAGTTAAAAGATAAAAATGGAAGAAAACTTCACTGCCTAATTAACTGTTAGAGCTGTAGAAACCCTTAGAATCAACTTTGGAAAGGGTTACTTTTAAGGTAAGAAAGACTCATTTCTTACCAGCAACCATACCAAGAATATCATTTGTTTTTTGATGGTGTCAATAGTGTCTGCACAAGGAATCCCCTAGGGATGTCAGATCTGATGTTCTGGTCTAATTATAATTGGTATAATTTTATCTTGCTCAGCTAAATTCCCCAGGCAGTTTTATCTACATTTCCTCTTTAACATCTCTACCTTAAATTTATCTTCTATTCCAAATCTTGTTAGGAGCTTGCTGGGAACTACAAGCATTGTAAACAACTTCTTGATTTGACAGCAAATGTAGGAACAATGCCATAAGTTGGTTAAATGACTCCTGAAAATCCCAGGATTTCATCCTTCAGGCTGATGACAGACATACAGAATCTGTAACATAATTTTTAAAGGACAAGAGATCCTTCTGGGTAAAAGACACTTTTTTCCCCAGAAAATATTCTGATAATGTATTTGCATATACTCTTTCTTTTGCATTCAATTTATATGTATGCCCTTAAGATATTACAGACAATAAAGGAGGGGTTACTGGAGCTGGACAAGTAAAGTTAAATTACACCCAGGAAGGGAAAAATAGAATCACATAGTCAACTAAAAAGACAACAGAACTGTTTGGACTTTTCAATGTGGGTAGCTGAATAGGTGGACGATGGAGCTCTCAGAAAAAGAGGTCTTAATAATTTTTTTTTGGTGATGGCTGCATGTACTAATGGATTGACATGTGACTTTGTCAAACAATGACAAATGATAGCACAGCACTTGACTAGGATTAGCTCACAAGTGAACCAGGAGGGTAATGCAAAATTTGGAATCTTGACCTGTAAGGTCAGTATAGAGAACTATTCTCAAGATCCCAGTAATCATTGCTTGACTGCTTGAAGAGGTATGTATGAATATCCCACAACAGAATTCAGTGGAGGTAATTCATCAAATGACAATGCAGGGTTGTGTGATACAATATGAGAAGCAGACAAAGAATGAATGAAATGGCTCAGTTTTGATCTTGATTTGAACATGAGTTATCTTATAGGAGATGGACTGTTTGATCCTATACAACAGTGGTGCTAAACCAAAAAAATATATATATATATCATATATATGATATATATATATATCCATGTGGACTTTTAGAAAACCATAGATTAACATCATCTATTCTGTACTGTATTTTTCTTTATTTTGTTAAATATTTCCCAATCACATTTTAATTTGCTTCTTCCTGCACTAGGAAGTTTTGCTGGAATCAGGTAGAACAGACAAGGAGTTTACCATTTACATTTCTGCTAGTTAGTTGGTATGTTGTAGTGGGGATTTTTTTTGGGGGGGGGATATAGGTTAGACTATAAGGCATCAAAAGTACTTTACAACTTTAATATTCTGTGAATTTGTTTATGGAGAAGTAGTGTATATGGATCTATTGTCTCCTGGCAGAATTTATGTTCCAGGGTCTGTGTAAAAGGATTTGGTAATTGTGCCGTCAGTGTGCTTAGACTTATGGCACAGATGAATTTAACACTAGCTACAGGGGATCTTCTTGGCCCAGAAAATATGTGTAAAAACACATATACACATAAATAAATATATGCATACACACAAAAAGTATTCATATGCCTATGTATAGAGAACTGAGGGTCATTATTAGAACTTAATTTGTAGATCCACCTTAGATATATCCAAAATTGTTCTTGTAGTTTAATTTACATATGTCCCCTAAAGCCCTTTATATTATTGCAACCAGGAAAACTATATAAACTCATATTATTTACATGTCATCTCATCTTTGAAACTCAAAGCTCCCTGAAAGCAGGGAATGTCTTCTTTTTGTCTTTGTATCCCCAATGTTTGGCATATAATTAGCAATTAATAAACTATTGTTAGTTGGCTTATTGTCTGCCACTCAAGGAATGGACAGGGACACTATAATAGAGTAGCCTGCAGAAGTCACAGTCAAAGAATGGATAAAGACTTGGTGCTTATGGGCACACCATCTGAAAATTGACTAAACATGGCAGAGTAGGCAAAGACACTGGGAATAGAGAAATGGCCAGGAGAATACTGACTACTCACTTAAAGAAGCTGAGGCCATACCCAGATACCTAGGGACACTACTGCTGAAGGAAGAGATTAACTCAGATTTTGCCTGCTTATTCCCTTAGGAAGGGGAGAGATTATTATTTTTTTTAATTTAAAAAAAATAGCAACAGGGTCCAGGCAATATAGTAGTAGAGCATTGTATCTTAAATCAGAAAGGTCTGAGTTCAAAGCCTGTCTCATTCTAGTTGTTTGCTCCTGGGTAAGACATTTATCCTTCTGTGCCTCACTTTCCTCATCTCTAAATTGGGGAAAAATAGTACCTCCCTGGGTGTGTAGTGAGGACCAAAAGAGAATGCATTCAAAGTGCATGCTGTGGAAACCTTAAAGCATAATATGAATGGTATTATTGAAGACTTTAATTTCTACAACACATTCACAAATATATCCCTCTTCCTTTTTGATCCAGTGAACCATTTCTTGTATCAGATATTTAAAGAGAAAGAAGAAAAAAAGGGTGTTGGCAAAACCACCCACATTTCAAGCATGTTTGACATTTCATGCAACATTCTGATTCCATTATCCTCCACCTGGGCAAGAAATAGACCCAAGTATATTTTCTCAACTCTTCTCTGGGGTTATGCTTGGTTATTATAATTAAGCAACTCTTGCTTCATTTATTTTTCCTTTTGTTTACATTGCTGAAGTAATTGAATGCAGCTTACTTCACTTTTCATCCCATCACATAAATTTTCTCATTCACTTCAGCATTTCATATTAATCATTTCTTTTTGATTAGTCCCATTTTAGTCAAGTATGTGCATTTGTTCCCAGATGTTTGATTCCATGAAATGTAATTCTATGAATATATTAAATAATATACCTACCAGTGGAATCACTGGAGTAAAAGGGAATGGATATTTTTAGTTGCTTTTGCCAGCCTAACTTTCAACAGAGACTGCAAACTGGAATTTACTCCCTTGATTGCCAGAGTATAGGTGAATGTGAGGTGGACCTCTGGGAAAGAGTGCATTCATGAAGTAAGTATACCTAAATCATTAGAATATTCTGATATCACAGGAAAATCTGACATCCTCCTCCTGTAAATTTGAGGGTATTAAAAGGGATACAGCAGGAAATATTTTTGGTAGGATAAAATAGAATCTGAACAGATATAATGTGACTTCAAAAACTGTAATTCTTTCTATAGGTAGATGTTCAGTCTTAGAAAAAAGAAGACTTGGGATGGAATCCTATGTCTGACATAGACCATCTGTGTATTCACTAGCAAGTCACACAAATTCTTAGTATCAAAAACAACTCTCTAAAACCATAAATTACAGAATAATTGTTTAGCAGCATTGTTAGAAAGTTTACACATTATGGAAATTCTTGACTTCGGTAAAATCATAATTCTGTGATGCACACACAAATTTTAATATATGCAATATTTCTAAAGTGCCCTATCTCCTAGGTTCAGAGTATTTCTGTGGTGTGGAACACAAGTGGCTTAAATTGAGTGCAATTAATGGGAACAGACCATCAAATTCTGGGGGCAAAATTAATAGCCACAGTGGCCTTTTGAGTTTAACCTAATCTAAACTACAACTTTGCTATGATTACACTAAAGATTCCCAATCTTTGAAAAATTCAGATTTCATGGACATCCTCAAGTGCAAGGTGATAAGCATATACTTTAAGCAGGTTTTTTCTGGAGCTGCACTTTTGCCCCCTTATTAGAAAAAATACAGCTATACCATCTTTCTCAATGAGGTTCTTAATACCATCCAAGGGAGGTTAATTTCAGCATATTTTTGATCAACATTTGTTTTTATGCCTTCAGCATCCCTTATGGGTAGAAAATTCCTACCACCACAACTTATACAGTCATAACTCTCTACACAAAGAGAATGTGTTCCAACAACAGTGTTTGTTTGCAGAGTCTGTGTAATGGAATCCTAATAAAGCTGCTCCTGGCCCCATTTTTCTAACATTTATGGGCCTCACTGAACAGCAGGCATATCCTGATTTAACCACACAATCTGACTTTAAACACACCAAAGGCCCCCAGACTCGATCATAGGGCTCAATAGCAGGTGCACTGCTCCTACCCAACTGCTGCCTTCCCTCCTCCCCCCCACAGCTCAATATCCTAAATTCCTTATATATGCCTCAATGCCTCACTAGAACAGCAAGTGTATCAAAGAATTCATGCCCCACCAGAATATGAGGCATGCCCATGTGATGAAATCATAGCTACTGCCTCTAGCTAGTGTTCTTGTACTCAACCACAACCACAACCACATCCATCAGACACGGCCAGTAGGAACTCATGGTAGAATGGAAGCTCCCTGAAAGCAGGGATTAGTTTGGTTTCACTACTGTATCCTAAATTCCTGACATATAGGAGGTGCTTAATTATTACTTGTATAATGATTCATGTCATTAATTACTAACAAAAGTAGAAACTGTTTTAAGGTAAAACAAATTACAAATAGCAATGATTACAGGAGAGAAGAAAGGGATTGGAGCTTAGCTCCTGGAGTTAAAGGCAAAAAGATCTACTATCATGGTCTTCATCATTAATGACAACTGCTATTTATACAGTATTTTTTAGTCTTGTGACACATTTCACATACATGATCTCAGTTAATTCTGACAATGATCCTATAAATTAACTCCTACAGGAATGATGTGTTCTATTTTTGACATTAGGAAATTGAAACTGAGAAAGGATAAGTGATGTGTCCAGGTTCAAAGCACTAATATCTAAGATAGAATTTGAACCCAAATCTTACTGACTTTCCAAGTTCAGTATCTTTTCCAATATACCATGGAAGGGATGCAGGTTAAGAGTATGGGGTTAGGGACCTTATTGAATAGGAAGGGTTGGTTGAGTTCCAGGTATTGGAGTAAGTCAATTAGATGGTAAGTTTCTTAACAGCAAGAATTGTTGCCTCATTGGTTTCAAGGGGACCAAGGGTGGGGTGAAAGTCAGAGCAGGAACCTGAAAAGAAGGAGGGATTCTCAGCCAAGAAAGGAAGAAGGCTCAGAAAGCAGGACCTGGGGATTAAGAAAACAAACTTAACTGACTTAATCATTCTGACCTGAGTCCTTATTGTTTACCTTGGTTGTACTCTAAGAGGAATTTTTTTGCCCCCCACAACTGCATATGGCTAAGTAGAAATATTACCATGGAGCCCTATGACTCACTTCAACCCTACTTTGCATGATTTATGAGGAATGCTTTGAAGCACCTAGGCAACTTTCTTTTAGAGGAGTTTCATCCCCAGAGGGTATCCTAGCTGAGACATTTCTGTACTTTTTATGGGCATCCAGGTGGGTGCTCAGCAGAGCTAATGATATAGAGAACTGAACATTATTATTAATATTTGCAGACACTGGGAAAATATTTGCTTTTGGTGATTTTATTTTTCCACTTCATTTCAGTTCCTGAGTTGATCTTATAAAGCAATCTCTTAGGGAAAAAAGGCATTATGCAAATTTAGTTTAGCACCGAGTGATGCCTTATATTATATCACGTCATTAGGCACCAACCTACTATGTCTCATGAGTTCTTAAAAAAAAATTTATTTCTTCTCTCCTTCCCCTCCCCAAGAAGAGATCTATTGTCAATCTAAAGCCAATTTAGTACAAGTGTTTTTAGAGTTAATTGTGCTACTCATTAGTCATTGTCATTTATATCATTCCTTTCTTATCACTTTACTTTAAAGAGTGACATTAATCCCTTTAAAATCAGCTGTAGGGTAAAGTTCTGTGCCATAAACAGGCCTCATGCCTCCATTGTTTGTAGCAATTTTATATTGATGATAATAACACAGTTATTTATCTGAATGGTTTCCTTCATGACATTGGAATCTATTCTCATCTGAAAGCTTTTTGAGTGTAACTTGTTTAATAGTCCATGGAAGTTTTGCTGAATAGAGGTTTTCTCAGCTTCCAAATCATTTCCAAATCAAATGAGAAACTTTAATATGGAGAAAGTACAAAGGTCATTGGAATAAAGAAGATGATGCCTGGACAAGTTGAAACACCATTACCCTAGATTCCTGTAGGGGCAAGTTTCTTGAGACAATATGACAAGAATCTTTGTCACCATCCCTGTACTTCAGGAAACTGGAGAAAAGGTTGAAGATTTAGTAGTATAACTGGAGGCTATGTTTTCTACAGTATCACAGATTTTTCTTTTCTCACTTTAAAGAAAATTCTGTTTCTTCCAAGACTTTAGAAATTCAATTTTCTGTGTGAGATAATATAATATCATATATATATATATATATTTTATATCATAGGATTGGAAGGAACTTTAGGAAGTTATATCCATTTCTCTTTGCACAGGGAAGAGTCTGTGGACACTAACCTGGAGAACTGTTTGCCTTGTTCTTTAAAATCTTCAGATAATATCCCACCTAAATCCTTTATACTGTAACTGAAACCCATTTTCATCTTCTGCTTTCTATGGAAATAGCAAGCATTGAATTTCCATCACAACTTAGGCCCTTCTCATCCCAGTCTTGTGAATGTATAACTTCACTGTCTTTACTCTCTTCAGACCTTTTTTCATCTTTTGTAGTTCTCTGAACTAGCTCTTGTGAAAATCACTTAAATTTCTTCCTCCACAGGCTGTCTACACAAGTGAAATATACTGCATCGTAGGGAGAGGGAGAGGGAAATAGAAATGGGATCTGTGGTTTCACTGACATTAAGAACTCATGGGTGAGGAATCTGTCTCTAATAATGAAAGTCAGAATTATTTTCTTTTTTTTAAACATAGTCTTAGAGAGAGGCCACGAGTACTGAGAAGGTTGAATGACTTGCTCAGGGTTGCACTGTAAATTTGTCAGAGGCAGGATTTGGTCCGAGGTCTTCCTGACTTTTAGATAAACTATCCACCAAGTCATATTGTCTCTTTGGACATAAATGTATATCAAAAAAATCCTACATATCAACAGCTATGTGTGTATATTTGTATGTGTGTGTGTGATATAATTATTGTGATATATTAGACTCCAAATATGATATACAACACTCTAAGATATTACTGGTTCTGAATATCATAAGCTTTGTGGCTTGAACTTGTTTCAATTTCCCAGAGCAATATATGTGATTTCTTCAACAAAACTACTTGTATTTATCTTGCTGTCTTGGTCTGAGACAAATTTTACCATTAAGTTTGCAGTCTCTATCACTTTGATCCCCTGCTATCCAAATCTTTATTTTTTTTTTTTCACAAAGTTATATTTGTCTGAACAATAAGCTGTATTCTATCCCTGAGGAGTAGTTAGGCTATGAATAACATCAAGGACTGGCAGATTACAGGTGTATACACGTAAATGTTTAACAAGCAGCTTCCAGAAAAAAAAAAAAAACACAAAAGACACACTTAAATTTAATCTCCATTATTAACATTTTCTTTATGGCTCTTTTAAATCAAGATAATCAACAAAACAATTAACTGAGCCCTTGACTCAGAGAATTTGCTGATTTCCAAGATCTAAATGCTCACACTGAACTTTTTTTTTTTTAATCAGACAATTCAGGACATTTCTGAGATTTTGGTATTATTGTACAGGTAGCATGGAGTAGTTGAAAGACAGCAAGGTTTGTAGTTAGAGACTGCAATCATGATTCTTCCACTTATTTGCCATCTGACTATGAGGAACTCAGAGCAGTTAGGTGACTCAGTGGCATTTTGCTTGGACTCAGAAAGACTCAACTTCCCAGGTCTCAGACACTAGCAGTGTAAAACTGGGCAAGTCATTTAACCCTGTTTGGCTCATTTTCTTTACCTCTAGATGAGAATTATGATGTAAATGAGAAAAAAAATGGTAAAGCACTTCAACATCTTTGCCAAGAAAACTCCTTAGGTCATGAAGAGTTATATACGACAACAAGAAAGAAAGAAAAAGTCCTTTCTCTGAGGGTCAGTTTCCTCATCTAAAAAATGGCAGTAGGATAATTGCAGTGCTTCCCCTAGAGCTGGTCACAAAGAAATATAATAAGTAAGGGGCTGCTAGGTGGGGCAGTGAATAGAGCACCGGCCCTGAAGTCAGGAGAACCTGAGTTTAAATCTGGCCTCAGACACTTGACACACTAGCCATGTGACTTTGGGCAAGTCACAACCCCAAATGTCCTCCAAAAAAACAAAGAAATATAATAATTAAACTGTAAAAAACAAAACAAAACAAAACTGCATACATTAGTTTTTATGGTAACCTACATAATTTTTAGTCACATTTCTCCTAAATCCATCTTTTCTCTTCTTATGTCTGAGGAATTAATTTATTCTTTCTGTGTAAATTATCTTACATTTTCACATAAGCAATATAAAAAAAAGTTTAACTTTTTTCCTGCTTCTGTTATTTGTTAAAATGCTATAAAATGTAAGCTGAAGGTCTTCATCTAATGTATGATTTTTGTTAAAAAATTTTATGAATACACAGTCACCTTTGAATTTTAACTCAGATCCTTCAATCATGCTTCTAAGATGTCTCTAGCCTTCCTCTAACTGATACCACCTAACACTATTTTATCCACCATTTCATAAATTGCCCAGCTTTTCCATAATCTTCTCTCCTGGCTCCACTCCTGACTGTGGTTTTTAACCTCCTCCCTAACAACTTCACCCTCTTCTCTCCCCACTTTCCATTTCCTTTTAATATGCTGTCATCCCCAATTAGAATGCAAGCTCATTAAGGGAAGGGATTGCCTTTTTTAGTTATCTTTATATTTCCTGTGCTTAGCAAAGTGCCTTGTACAGAGTAAGCATTTATAAATGCTTTACATAACTGCACAGAATATCCCAAAGGACGTAGTGTACTTTTAAATTATTGAAGTTACTGAATCTTAAAACTGCACTGAGGTTTTTGGGATACCCCATAAATCAGAGTTGGCTAGTAAACACCTATTCTGCTCAATAATTTGCTTTGCTGACATCTCAAGATTGTTTTATTTATTTTTTAATTTCATGAAACTTGAAAATGAAAAGTGATATCTCCCTCCTTGACATTAAAAGACACAAAAAATACTTGAGTCTTCAAGAAAGTTTTGAGGGAGGATAGTTTTGGTAAATGCAGCTAGGTGGCAGAGTGCCTCGGAGCACTGGGCCTGGAGTCAGGAAGACTCATCTCACCAAGTTCAAATCTGACCTCAGATACTTACTAGCTGGTTGATCCAGGGGGAAGTCCCTTAACCCTATTTGCCTCAGTCTCCACATCTGTAAAATGAGCTGGAGAAGGAAATGCCAAACCATTCCAGTATCTTTGCTAAGAAAATCCCAAAAGGAATTATGAAGGGTTGGACACAGCTGAAACAAGTGAACAACAATAGCCTTATTGAGGGGGACACTTTGCATGGGCCACCAAAGCCAGGGTTATTTATCCTCAAACTGATTAGTCTATAAACGTTTTGTAAGAATATACATTTACCAAAGGTTGAAGGTTAAAAATTAAATGCCAAGTGAGTAGGTTCACCATCATACTAGGATAGAGGAAGCACCCCAATATTTCCCAACTTTGCTGGTGCTCATCTTGCTACCTTGAGAATAAAAGCATAGAACATCAGTCAAAAACCATCTCTTCTTTTAACAGATTCTTTTAATTAATCAGATCTGCTGGCTCTTTAACCAACAGTAATTTGCTGTTATTCGTCCTTCATTCTCAAAGAGTAAAGGTTTTATCTCCAGTCCTTAGAAATAATTTTGGCACAGTACAAAGTTTTCCCTAGAGCTCCCAGACAGTTAGTGTAGGCAGAGAGTATTTGCACGTGCTCTGTACAAGCTGTTTTAATGACATTAGTAATCAAGTTTGAGTATTATTGTGCTCCTATTCTGTAATGCTAACATTAATAACAAAATCTGGCCCCAGGCAAAACCCTAAACCAAAATTTTTGCTTTCAATAACTTCTCTCTCTCTTTCATGTACGATTTCATCCTAATCTTCTTCAGGAACCTCATGTTTTAATGTTGCCTAGGTTTGTATTCCTACTCTCTTATTCCTCTTCTCTTTCCTTATCAAAATGAACAACTTCCCAAGACATGATGACTTAATATAGTCAGCTCTATGAACATGGCCTTTTAGCTTCTGGGCTGGCTTCTCTGAGCTGAATTAAGAATGGAGTTGTAGACCATTAGTCATTAAAATATAAACTCCTTGAAGACAGGAACTCTTTCTTATAATAAACAAAGGAAGGATCAAATAGATAGAAAAATGAATGAATGAATGAATACATGAGTGAATGAATGAATATTGTGCCTGTGTATTCCCAAGGCCAGCACAGTGCCTATCTTGTAAAAGATATTTTTTAAGTGTTTTGTTAATTGAATCAAATGGAATAGAGAATATCAATCGCAACAAGACTGAGTGGTCAGTGGCTATGTGATATGACTTGACATGCTTCCTCTATTCTCAGATCTCCTGGCTGCTAGGCCCCATTAAGTATCAGAGATTTAGAGCTTATTCTTTTGGATTAGGAAGCTATTCCTTATCTGGATACAAATAAAATAAATAAATAAAAACCTCCAGGAGCTGGTTATTTCAACAATTTGGAGTAATGCATGAGCAATACAGTCTCTTGAAAGACCAGTAATCTGTCAACATTCAGTTTTCTTATCCAATGCCTAGAAAGAAGAGAATAACCTTTTCTAGCATTTTTCAATTTCATCAAAATATAATTTACAGATTCTATTTGAAATATCATTCTATTAACAACAATGAATGCCAAGTGAAATACAGAAAGCTAAATGTTTGTTTTTTCTTTCACACCAAATATTTTTCAATATTAGTCTAGATAAATCCTCTTCAAAAATCTTAAAAAACACATAAAACTTAAGCTCTCTCCCCTCCCAACACTAGTGACCATGAGTGCACTTCTGAGAAACAGAATGTGAATTCTCAAATAGAAGCTATGTCCAATGATATACCAATACCCTGAAAACATTTTTCAAGGTCTGCCATTTAACAGACACATTTCAGTATTCATTCCCAGTAACTTTGCAGTCTGGAAAATCTTTTGCCCAATACTTTTCCAACCAAAAGTCCTTCTTTGTTCTAAATCTGAACTGACTTCCCAGGTAGAAATTGTCTACATCCCAATATATTCTCACAATAATGAGAAATAATCTTAATATGCAACCTCCATAATTTTAAAGGGAACTAGAAATGTATAAAGGGAATTGTTTGGCATTGCTTGTTTACCTATCATTCCAAAACACTATTCACTGTGATTGTAAAAGTCATTCCCCCAGTCATGGGAGTCATGGTAAATTGTAGGTAAATACAATAGGTAATGGAATTCAGGTAACTTATGGGTAACTTTCTATTTCAGAGAAATTTCACCTTCTACTTGTGAGAAAATAAAGCTTTTTGAAAACAATAATCCTGGGGGGGGGGAAGATTTGTATCTTTTTTTTTTCCATAACCATGCTTGTAGTTAGGAAATCTTGCCTTTTTTCCCCTTTCTGAGCTCCTTTTCTATTTACCTTGTATGGCAATGAAATTCTACTAGAAAGGGAAAGTATATCAGATCCAATCAAAACACTTTCATGATTTTCTGTAGCTCCATTGAACAGCATGTTGAAAGGTAGCTATGGGAGTAATTCAAGGCTGGGACTTTGCAAGGTTTATCGCTGACAGGATAAGGAGACAAAGGACTCCAATGTGAAGGCTAGTGTAGTGTTTAACTGGTTCACCTAGGGCTGGAGATTAGGAGAGAAGAGTATAGTAAGTACATGGGTGATAGAAAGGGTAAGGGTGATGAGTGATGGTAAAGACAGGCTGAATGATTCTCAGAGGTGAAGCTAGTGACTGATGAAAGTAGTGGGAGAGTCTAGAAGTGCCAAGAAGAATTCTGATTATCTTACCAAGAAGATTGAGTTGGATCCATGGGTAAAAGTACAATCAGTGCTGAAAAGTGTAAACATGTCATCAAAAGGGATCCGAATGTTATTGAATGCAAGGAGTTCGAGGACATGAGAAAGGGAAAAGATGCATTAGGGGGCAGAGTCAAGATGGTGCAGTAGAAGCAGGACCTCCCTGTTGCTCGGGCTTCCACCCTCCCCAATCCATGTAAAAAGGGGACTTTAAACAAACTTTGGAGCTGCAGAACCCACAAAATGACACAGAGAAGCTAACCTCCCCCTGAGGACAGCCCAGCAGGCTGGCAGAAATCGGCCAGCACAGTGCTCTGGGAGCCGAACCCAGCCCCACAACTAGGATTTAGTCCCAGGGCGGGCCTGACTAGTCTCCAGCCGGAGGGACTCCAGATCAGCAGCAGCTGTGGCCATTTCCAGATTTATCAACACATAGATGCGAAGGACAAAGTGAGAGGTCAGTGCAATCTGGACTTTGGGACCTAGTAAGTGGGAGTGCATGGCTTTTGCCCCTGGGACTAGAAGCCACTGAGATACCAGCACAGCCAGCCAGCACCACGTGGCAGCTTCAGCTCCTGGCCTGCAGAGTGTAGGGGGACCAAGCACCAGTCTGAGGGGTAATCGCTCTTGCTTTAACCTGCTTGGATCTGGATTGCAGTCTAGGGTGGAGGTCCAGGTGTGTGTCCAGCTTGCCAGAGCATGTGGAGACCTCAGAGAGGGCATGACTCTAATACCTCCAGCAGCTGAGAAAACCCCAGTGTTTGGGACGAAAGCTCCCCTGTCTGGTGACAGAGTCCTACAGCGGCAAAAAGCCCAGAGGTCAAGTGACTGGGGGCGACATGATGAGGCAAAGGAAACAAAGCAGACAGAAGATTCCAACATTAGACTCCTATTTTGGGGACAAAAAGGAGCAAAGCATGGAACAGGAGGAAGACAGTGAAGACAGAACTCCTGCACCAAAAACTCCAGAGGAAAATATGAGCTGGTTGCAGGCCATAGAGGACCTTAAGAAGCAGATAAGAGAAAGTGAGGAAAAATTGGGAAGAGAAATGAGAATGATGCAAGAAAATTACGAAATGAGAGTCAACAGCCTGACTGAGGAAAATAACACCTTAAAAAACAGACTAACTCAAATGGCAAAAGAGGCTGAAAAAGGCAATGCCTTAAAAAGCTGAATTTGCCAGATGGAAAAAGAATCTCAAAAGCTCACTGAGGAGAATCATTGCTTCAGAATTAGATTGGAGCAAATGGAAGCTAATGACTTTATGAGAAATCAAGATGCTGTTAAACAGATTCAAACAAATGAAAGAATAGAAGGCAATGTGAAATATCTCATGGGAAAAACCACTGACCTGGAAAATAGATCCAGGAGAGATAATTTAAAAATTATTGGTCTACCTGAAAGACATGATCAAAGTAAGAACCTAGAAATCATCCTCCGGGAAGTTCTCAGAGAAAACTACCCTGATGTTTTAGTAAAAAAAATGAGGTTGAAAGAATCCACTGATCACCTCCTGAAAAAGAACCCAAAAAGAAAACTCCTAGGAATATTATAGCCAGGTTCCAGAATTCCCAGATTAAGGAGAGAATATTACAAGCAGCCAGGAAGAAACAATTTGAATATTGTGGAAACACATTGAGGATAACCCAGGATCTGGCAGCTTCTACACTGAGGGATTGAAGGGCTTGGAATATGATATTCCGGAGGTCAAAGGAGCTGGAATTAAAACCAGGAATCACCTACCCTACAAAACTGAGTATCATGTTTCAGGGGAAAATATGGTCATTCAGTGAAATAGAGGACTTTCAAGCATTCTTGCTGAAAATACCAGAGTTGAATAGAAAATTTGACATTCAGATACAAGAAGCAAGAGAAGCATGAGAAGGTAAACAGGGGAAAGAAATCATAAGGAACTTATCAAAGTTGAACTGTTAACATTCCTACATGGAAAAACAATAATTGTAACTTATGAAACTTTTCTCGGTAGTTGAAGAGAATAGAAATATATATGTCTATATATGAGGGTATATGGGCATATGAATACATATGTGAATGTGTGTATATATGTTTACAGATATACATAGAGGGCATAGGATCAATTTAATAGGAAGGGATGATACTTAAAAGGTGAAATTAAGAGGTTTGAGAGGAATATAATGAGAGGAGATGGGGAGAGACAGAATGGGGCAAACTATCTCATATAGAAGAGGTAAGGGAAAATGGTTACAATGGAGGGGAAGAATAGGAAGGCAAAAGGGAATGGGTCAACCTTATTCCCATTGAATTTGGCTTGAGGAGGTAATGAAATACACACTAAATAGGGTATCTCACCCTCCAGGAGAGTAGCAGGGGAAGGGGATGGGAGGGGGGATGATGGGAGGGAGGGCAGGCTGGGGGGGGGATGTTGGAAGCACCCACTTTTGAAAAGGGATCAAAGTAGAGAATAGAACAAGTGGGAGGTGGGATAGGAGGGAGGGAAATATAGTCAGTCTTTTACAATATATCTATTAGGTTATTGTTTTGCATTAGCCACACATGTACAACCTATACTGAACTGCTTATCTTCCCAGTAAGGGTGGGTGACAAGGGAGGAAGGGAATGAATCTGGAATTCAAAGTTTTAAAATAAAATATTTAAATATATATATACATATATATTAATACTATTTTACATGTAATTGGGAAATAAGATATACAAGCACTGGGGCATAGAGAACCACTGGACAAGTTGAAAGGGGTATGGGAGAAAACATGGGAGAGAGCAGATTGGAGGAGGGTATATCCTGTGGGACTGCTATTTTGGGGTGGTGGGTAGGGGAAAAACGGGGAGAAAATTTGTAACTCAAAATCTGGGGGAAATGAATGATATAAATCAGAAGTTAATAAAGCATTTGAAAAATGGAAAAAAAAAAGAAGGGAGAGAAAATATAGGGGAGGAAGTTAGAAGTATCTTATATAGCCCCATTTTTGCAAGGGGCAATCTTTCTGTCCCTCAATGGAGTGAAGTCACTAGCTAGCCCCATTCTTCCCACCGCCACCCTTGCCTCTAGTGATAAGTGAGATAATATGCCAGCCTCTCTGCTCCTTCCTGTGTGAGCTACAGGTTGTTGTGGTAGCTCTAGGGGGAAGCCAGGGCTTCCGTGGAATATTCTATGGAACAATTGCTACTGGGGAGAGGTATTTCAATATCATGGAAGAAGAACTAGATTAGAAGTCAAATGGCTTGGCTTAAAGTCCTGACCTTGCCATTGAGTTTCTATGGGACTGGGGAAAGGTCACTTTATCTCACGGCCTCAGTTTCCTTATCTGTAGAGCAGAGATAATAATGCCTCTCCATGTCTTCTTCAGAGTTCTTGTGACTCTCCATTGAGATAACAGATACAAAAGCAAAAAGCACCAGACACATATTTGCACATGTATGTAAATGAAATGGAGGAGCCGGCATGGAATAAGGCAGTGCCCTGGACTTGGTGTCAGTAAGAGCTGGGTGTGAATCTTGCCTCAGACAATTACTAGTGGTGCATGCTGGGCAAGTGGCTTAGCTTCTCTGGGCCTCAGTTTCCTCACCTGTAAAATTAGGGAATTGGGCTTAAAGGCCTCTAAATCCCCATGCAGTTCTGCATCTACAAGCATAGAAGCTTCCAGGTGGGGTCAGAAAGTGCTGACACGCCCTTCACAAATAGAGGCTAACTTTACCCAACAGAATGACTCTGGCCTGCAAACTTCATTCCCTGCCCCACTGCCTAACACCCCCCGGTCAGTGCTATGGAGGCATTTCCCAGCATTTGTCCTGAACATTTCTTTGGGTTGTTGACAATCTGAGGAGCCTACAATTCTAAAACCAGTGTGGCCCAAGAGTTCACTTTGCAGGTGTAAGTTACTGACCCTAGTGTAACTCAGACTGATCTGCGGGATAAGTGATAGGCAGGTGTTCTGGTCTTGTTCTTCAGATCCTAGCACTCAGACTTATGAACTACAAATCTTTCTGCAAATCTAATCTCCTCTCAAGAGTTTTCATTTCCAGTACTTTGGAGCAAGCTTATGCTTGGATATTCTCAAACCTCCGACAGGGCCATATTTCACAAGCCACCATTTACTCTAGCCACTATTTAACACCATGCTGGGAAGCAGCTGTAGTGGCATGGAAAGAATATTTTATATGGAGTCAGAAGTTTAAACCTCAGCTTTGTGACTTACTCCCTGTGTGACCCTGAGCAAGTGTGCGAGCCTCAGTTTCCTCATCTATAAAATGGGGGTGATAATATGACTTGTATTATTTACTGCAAAGAACTGTTGTGATGATTAAATGATGCAATACGTGAAAAAAAAAAGAAAAGACACATTTGTTTATTTGTTTTGACAATGAAGCTTTCCACTCTACTGAAAAAAAAAACTATCTTTACTTCAGAACATTGTTTTTACACTTTAGTTTCACTTTCAATAATAACTTTCTACTTATCTATTTTTGGGGCATGTTTCTTTGCACCTGTTTTTTGTGTAAAACATAAATAAAAAAAAAAGGTAGAAAGTTACATATCCGTGCTATTGGTAGACTTTGGAAGTATTGTCTTTGTTTCTACATGATTGGGGTTTGCTCTAATCTGTTAGTTTTGTCATGATCAAATAAATATTTTTCTTCTGTCTGAAAGTAAATACAAATAAAAAGGGTAAATGCATAAAAGTTATTTGCTTTTATTTTTATTTCTCCATTAAAACACTTTGTCCTTGAGCTTTTGAAATCATTCTCAATTTACCTATCCAATGCTAATCTTGAAACAACGAACAGCCTTCAAATTAGAGCTTCTAAAGATATTCCTTTTTCCCAAAGTTGCCTCCTCTGTAAGATGCTGCTACTTGTGCCCCTTTTACTAAAGGATAGGGGTTTGTTTCTACTGACCTTTTTTAAACCAGTGAAAGGACTATTCATAAATGGAGATAAAAAAAACACGGTACTTTCCCCTAACTTCTAGTCTATTTTAAAATCCAAAAAACTGCTAGAAGTATTTGCCAGATAAGACAGAAATGACAAAGCAAGCAAAAAAAAAGCTAATTACATATGTAGCAATAATACGATGCCTTTGGAAAATAATAGCTGCCATCATATGGTGCTTTTCACAGAAAATCTTTCCTGAATCTCACAGTGACCATTTAAAATAAATTCAGCAAATATTGCTTCTGTTTTATAGATTAGAAAACCAAGGCTCAAAAACTGGCTTATGGTAACATAGTTATTAAGTATCTACACTGAAACCCAGGTCACTCCTGACTCCACAGTCAGGTCTCTTTCTTGCCTCTGATGTATGGGAATGGCTTTTTGTCCAAGGAGTTTCAAGAATTTTAAAGGTAGCATGTCCCATTAATCTTGTCACTATCATTATGAAAAGTGATGGTGAATGATATATAGAAGTATCCATTGCATGGAATTGATAGAAATTCAGGATTCTTGTCATAGATTACAGTTGACTAACCTTAAAAATCTGGGTAAGTTCGTTAGAAAGAAGGGAAATAAGCATGTATATAGGGCCTACTATGTGCCAGGCACTAAGTCATCCACAAATACTATATCATTTAATAATGACAATAATAGCTAACATTTATATAGTACTTACTATGTTGCTGGACTCTGTGCTAAGCCCTTTACAATTATTATCTCATTTGATCCTCACAACAGCCCTGAGAACTAGGTGCTATTATTATGCCCATTTTAATGATGGGGAAACTGAGGCAGACAGATGTTAAGTGACTTACCCAGAGTCACACAGCTAGCAAGTATCTGAGGCTGGATTTAAACTTGTCTTCCTGACTCCAGGCCCAGTGTTTTGTGCACTATGCCACCACCTAGCTGCCTGTAGCTTCTTTACCTTTTGTTTTGCTAAGGCTAGCTTTCTTAGGCCTCAGTTTCCTCCTCTGTAAGATAGCTATGTTGCACAAAGGATATGGTACTTAACCCGAAGTCATAGAACTTGAGCTAGAGTTCCTCCTCAGACATTTACTAGCTGAACAAGTCACTTAACTTCTCACAGACTGTTTTCTCATGGCTAAATTCACTCAATCAATTAACAAACATTTATTAAGTACCTACTATGTACTAGCCATTGGGCTAATTGCTGGAAATACAAAAAGGACAAGATAGTCCCCGCCCTCCAAGAACTCAAAATCTAATAGGTATTTTAATAATAAAAATGTGCTTATACCATAATAAAACATTACATATAATGTACAATTATAATTAAAAAAAATATATATATATATATATATAATGGGGCTAATAATATTACTTACCTCAAAGAGTAGTTGAAAGGATCAAATAAGAAAATATATACTAAGGGTCATGTAATCTTAAAGTGCTATGTAAATGTTAATTATTATCTTTATCATCATGATCTACAAAATGAGAGGGGTGGACTAGATAGATGATCTTTCATGTCTTGTGATACTGTGATTCTCTCTTGAAAAATGGCATCCAGAAGGGACTAGTTTCGCATCAATTAAAAGAAATAATTTATTCACCATGCAAATATGATGAGTGCTAGCAGATGTCTAAATGCACTATTCCTTTTACTATTAGGAAAGCAAAGCCAAAAATAAAGATGTAATCTGTCTATCTATTTGTGATCTATTTATTCAATTAGCATTTATTAAATGCCCACTATATGCTAGGCACTAATGAAACAAAGGTAAATCTTAAAACAGTCCTGGAGTACCTAAGTGAGTCCAGAATGCAGTACTCACTGTAACTCAGCTAGGTACTAGAAACACAGCCTGTGTCTGGAAGAAGTAAAGATAGCTATATGTCATTTGTACCTTTCCTTCCCTGTTGTTTCCAATATTTGTAATAACCACCTACCCTAAGCCCATATGTGCTCATTTGAAATCTTATTTATCCTTCAAGACCCAGCTAAAATGCCACCTCCTCCATGAAGCCTTCTACCCCCACAACAGAAAAATATATATACACTTTTGGTGTTACAGAGTTGTCTGTCTAGGAAACAACTATTTAATTACAGATTGCATATTTAGAGAGATCACAAAGAGAAATGGAGTACAAATAACAAAGAAAGAATAGTATACGTACTTTTAAAATCTTCTTTTCTGTTATGTCCAGAATAGTGGGAGCTCTATGAAACAGCATCATTTCATTTATGTTGTGATAAAGCCGAAATACTGGCAAATCAAATAATTGTAAATAATTTAAAAATAAATAATCATATGTTAGGTGAACAAGAGAAACTTTTTTATGAAAAAATACTATTTTCACAGTAGAATTACTTTTCTTGTGGTTAAATTTCTTAACAATTCATCTATTTTTACATATACAGTTCTAGAGAAAAATAGCTATGGTTTATTTATTTTCCCAGTTGTGCAAAGTTCTGTTTCAATTCTACTGGCAACACTGTTGGTGTTAGAGAAACCAAAGTGAAATTACAATCCCTGTCATTATGGGGTTCGTATCCAATTTGGAGTCTGCAGATACACAAATAAATAAATATGAGCCATATAAAAGAATATAATGTGCTATCAAGTCGCAGAGAACACTAACTTCTAGAGAATCAGGGAAAGCTCTGAGGTGGTCTAAAGTTGGGCTTCCAAGAAAGAGAGGAACCTGCAGAAGTGGAAGGAAGAAGGGAATGCATTCCAGACCTGAGGAGCAGCCTGTGACAAGGTATAGGGACTGGAGGTTGAATATCATTCAAGTTTCTATAGATTTATGATGGTTAATCATGCATGAAATATGAAGTTATTAAGAGGAAAACAAAGAAAAGTTCAAAATATCATGCAGGAATAAAATACAAAAACATTCCTTTCCCCCTGAAATTCCTTCTGCATCCCCAAAATTCATTCCTAAAACCACCTAACAAAAATTAAATTTTATGAATTTGAAGAAAGAATACAAATGGCAAGAAAACTCATGAATGTGAAGGATTTGGGCACATTTTCCAAGATAGAGAAAATTTTCTCATTATCTATCTCATTAGGAGACAAGTTTTAAATGACTTCTCAGTTTCAAAACTCAATGAAACTAATTTAGAGACATTCATATGGTCTTTGACTACCTTAGAGTATTTATTTATTCACCAATTTGCCCAGTGTTATCTTACAGTTAATTATACATAGAGGTGGAAGCAGAACCCAGCTTTCTGGACCTTCAGGCCAATACTCTAGTTCATTTTATACTATTTTCAAATATTCTTTTTTTTCTGGGATACTATACAAGCAAAAGGATACAATCCATGCTTTATGAAAGGCGGGCAAGGACAATACCAAAAACTTTCTGAACGTTAAAAAAGGACATATATGAAGTCTTCCTTGAATTCCAGCAGAGATAAAGAAAGCCAGTAGCACTTCAAGCTCATGAGACTGACAATCAGTGGGATTGCTTCAGAGGGGAGTCTGAACTTGCCTCCACCTCCCTAGTTTCAAAGTTACCACCTCCTGTGATAACACTGTAAGGCATCAGAAAGGAATCTCAGCTCAGCCCTTTCAGGGGCTCAAGAAAGTCATCTTTAGCTGTCTAATTACCCTTTCCTTATCCTGAAAGCAAACAACAGCTCCTCTTCCCACTCTCCCAATCTCCCTCCTAATGCCACTCCCCCCCACCAAAAAAAAAAATCTCTAAAAATTATTCCTGATTTTTTTCAGCCTGTAAAATAACATGATTCCCTGACAAGATAAACAGTGGCCAAAAGACTATGAAATACTGAGGAAGACAGAATCTTCAACTCTAAAGGGACATGTATATCAACATTACCCTAAGATACCCTAAGATTTTCCAGAGATAGGACTGGACCTGTCAGTTCCTGAATAACTCTCACCACTAACATACCTATATACTGAAGAAAGATTTCTGCATTAGCTTAGAACACAAGAACTCTATACTACCAGCTAGTAGGAGTGAAAATGTGGGAGATAATAAATATTCAAGATTCTCCATAAAATTGGAATTTGGTGAACCTGGTGATTTGAAGGTACAGGCTCTACTGCAAAATTGAATGTTCTCTTGGTAAGAGAGAGGTTGGTAAACCAGACATTAGCTAGACTCACTATGTAGATATATGTAATTTTCTACCTCAGTCATATGCATTTACCAGGAACGTTATTTCAAGAAAGGATAAATATAAATTGTGTCAGGGGATACTGTATATCTCTGTGTAGGGAAGCATTCCATTTTTTCCTTTCATATGTCTGATCTTCGAAATATTTTTCTGGTTTGTATGTGAAACAATGAAAAATCTAATACTAAATAATGTCTCAACAAGGGAAGAACAATTATCAAGTTCATGACTAGTGTTTTTGTTTTGTACTTCAATCTCCAAGTCAATCACTTAAATAAATGTCTTCTGTCTTGATTTTGGTCAATTGTAAATGAGGATGTATTTGTAGCTTGGCAAGTATATTTCAATCACATAGAATGTTTATTTTGCAATAGGAAATCAGGCTCATTCACCACTTTCATGTGTGAGCAGAACTGATCAAAGCAGACAGCCTTAATTTTTAAAAAAGTGATATATTAATGTTGATGTGTGTAAAGGAAGTAGACACATGAATTTGCTAGTGGTATTCACACTTTTCTATGTTACCTGAGATTTAACTTTGATTGTAATTTATGCTCGGTCCCCCTCACAATGAGCAATGGATAGTCTGTCCTTGCTTTTTTTTAACTCATTACCAAATACTGTCCAAGATTTTCTATAACTATGATGATGATTGTGGAAACAGAAGCAATGATAGCAGGAACACAGATTTAGAATTGAAAGGGCTGTTATGAGTCATCTACTCCAATCCTCATATCTTTACACGTAAGGAAACTGAGATCCAGAGAAGTTGTGATTTACTCAAGGTCATACAAGTAGTAAACAGCAGAGTCAGGGAGGAAACAAGGCCCTCTGCTTCCAAACCCAGCATTTTTTCCATTTTACTATGATGATCAACCAAACTGGTTCAAAGGTCATCTTCTTCAGGCAGCTGTCTTTAGCCACTGGGGATGTCAGCAATAGCAGCTGTGTTCCTTAATCCCAGTTTCCTTTCTTTCCTTCTGTGGTAGCTCCCATTTCCCCTTCCATTCCCTAGTTATGAGTCCAAAATGCTCTTAGCCTCATGCTCTCTTGTCTCTAATCTCTCTCAGCACTCATTAGTGTTTATGGATCCCATTATCAACAAGGATAACTCTTCCATCTCCAAACCTAATCTCTCACATGATTTACAGCACGCAGTGTATGTTTAGAGGACATAGCTACCTGAATATCTATGATACTGAAAATATAGCACATCTACAATCACACTCATCATCTTCTCCTCCAAACTGGCATGCCTTTCTAACTTTCTAGTTTCTTGTTAGTGGTACTGTATTACTGTTCTGGTTTCCCAGGATACAAACTCTGACATCATCTGTGATTCATTTAAAAAGTGTTTGAAGTTAACTCTAGTCTGCTATTTCTAACAACTCCAGCCTACCATGGCCTCTTCCTTCTTTGGCTTTTTATTGCACCTATGGATTCTAAAATAGAAAAAAATGATATGAATTGTGGAAGAGAAAAGTAATAATATCCTGGTGCAAAGTAAGCACTCAATCAATATCTTTAGAAATATATAAATGGTAGGGGTGGCTAGGTGGTGCAGTGAATAGAGCATTGGCCCTGGAGTCAGGAGGACCTGAATTCAAATTTGGCCTCAGACACTTAACACAAAAAACTAGCCATGTGACCTTGGGCAAGTCCCTTAACCCCAATTTTCCTACCTTCCCATCTCTAAAATTAAAAAAAAAATGGCCCAGGCAATTGAGGGTGACTGTTATCCTATGTCTCCCCAAAGAAGAAATCAAAAGTCTCTCCTTGCTTAACCTTATCCTCCTTCCCCAAGAAAGAAATGACATCCAGTAGAATGAGGTTATCTCTGACTCCCTCCTCAGTGAGGAATATTCTACTCTGAGTAGGAAAAAAATAGTAACTTCACTTAGTCAAACAAGCTCTGAACTAGGAGTCAGAAGATCTGGGTCAAGAAGCAGCTTGATGTTGTGGGAAGAGCAGTGGTCTTCTAGTTAATAAGAGTTTGAATCCCACATCATACATACATATATAGCTATGTAAACTCGGGAAGTTACTGAAACTCTTAATCTCAGTTTCTCATAAAGTGGGTGGAGGCAAAGAACTAGAAATTGCTGGGATGCCTACCAACTGAGGAATGGCTAAACAAATTATGGTATATAATTGTGATAGAATACTACTGTACTGTAAGAAATGATGAGCAGGGTGATTTTAGAAAAAAAAAAACATGGAAAAACTTGCATGAAATAATGAAGAGCAAAATGACCAGAACCAAGAAAATGTTGTATACAGTAACAACAATATTGTTTTAAGAACAATTTTTATTGACCAAGTCATTTTGACCATTTTAAGTACTCAAATTAATTACAAAAGACATATGTAAGAAATGCTATCTGCATCCTCAGGAAAAATGATAATTAGAAGCATGTATAGAATGGTTTTACATATATATATATACACATATACATCTAAGTAACTATTATTAGACACAAATATATGTATACACACATTTGTTTCCAATAGTAGCCACCTCTAGGGTGAGGGAGGAAAGAAGAAAAAAGTGGACAAAAAGAATTTAAAAGGAATAGCAAGTTGTACATAATAGATTTGAAGTTTCATGTACAATCAGCTTTTTAAAGGAAATGCTTGTTTTATAATTTTAGAATAAAATAAATATAAAAAATCTCACTTTAAAAAAAGATAATAGGACTTGCTTAATTTAGTTGTTGAGAAGGTTATACGGAATTATATATGTAAAACTCTTTGTAAGCCATAAATTTCCAAATGTATTAGTTATTGTTATTATTAATATTTTCCTAGAATTTTTTTCTTTCATTTGTAAAGACATTTTGCATCCACTGCCCTGTCTAGTTTCAATTCATGGAACAAGGAGCCCCTATCCAGATACATTCATTACTTCTAAACTCACTGGCAAGCTAGGAACTCAAGCTTTGACTGATACTGCCTCCCACATCCTCCTCTCCCCTCTAACTGTAAGGCTGAAGGGTAGAGAAACAAACTCTCCTCCTAATACCTTCCTTTATAGAGAGCAAAAAGGGACTCAGCTCACTCTACTTTGCATCTGTCAGCCTGCCTGGTTAAAACTCCTCAGAATAAGATGCCCTATTCTAGGTACTCCCTAGTCTCTCATCCTTCAGCTCCCCATCCCCTAACTTGCTAAGATTTCTTGTTTTCTTTCATGTGTTGTCTTACTTTTTAGATTGTAACCTCCTTGAGGGCAAGGACTAGCTTTCTTTTTATTAATAGAATCTTCAATGTTAAGCACAATGCCTGGCACACAGTAGGAACCTAATAAGTATTTATTAGATTATTTATTATTGAAAGATGGGGAGAAAGGCAAAACTCTAATTCTGGTTTCAAAAGAAACCTTGTTAAAAACAATTTAAAAAAATACCTTGATAGGAGGTGGGGGGCCGGGAGGGAGGAGTAGAACCTTGAAGAAAGAGTACCACAGGAACAGGGATAAAGGGATAAAGCATTCCAAAAATAAGAGGCTTGCATTGATCTATTTTTAATCAAACTATTGTGTTTCTTTTAATAACCAAATGACATTGAATTCCATTTTTATATACACCTCCTAGCACACTCACCACTTCAAAGAAAGCACTTCAGGCAGAATGGAAGGATGTGGAGGACTGATTCAGCAAAGTAGAGAAGGAAAGAGTGGTCTTTTATTCATTTAGAGCACAGTTTGAGGAAGTAAGATAAAAGGCCCTGTAAAGCACATTAATTCCATTTTTTACAAGGAATGACCTAACAGCGTGATCTTTAAGACACACGAAAATGACTAATATAACATTCTATTTACTTACCCACTAAGTAGAGCTCTGTACCCTTGATTTAAAATGTCATAGAAGTGAAATGTGGTAAACTTTACTGAGTTCCCAGAAATGCAAAAACAAACACCTCATTCTATGAATAAACAAGAAACATTTCCTGAGAGCACAGCTGGTGACAGCTCTACCCACAAGGGGAGCAAGATAAGTGTATGTGGGGTACAGAGTAACAACTGCTATGATCACGATGGCTAACACTGACATAATGTGTTAAGGTTTGCACATGTTATCTTTTTTGATCCCCACTACCCTATGAGTTAAAGGCTATAATTATTCCTGTTAGATGGATGAGGCTAAATGATCAATTTGTCCAGTGTCATATAGCTAGGAAGTATCTGAGGCAAAATTCGACCTCCGTTTTCCTGACTCCAAATCTAGTGTTCAATCCACTAAATCCCCTAGCTGGGGGTATATAAAGTCACTCAGCACAAAAGATCTTTTTTACTGGCTTACTCTGGTGTCCCACATATTTTAAAGTTACTCTTTTGAGGTTGTGTATTTCCCCCCACAAATTCCATGTCAAAATGTGCATATTACTGTATGGTATTAACATTAACATTCACTAAAGTATTAATAGGAATTGGTTTATCACAAAATCACTGAATTTTTCCGTTTCAAAAGGAACCCGCAAAAGTAAAAAAAAAAAAAAAAAGAACCAAAAAGAAAAAGATCAGACCTGGTAAATGTGAAGATATATTTGGCAATTGTACAGAAAAATGTTTTGGGGGATTGTATGGGCAATCCTCTTCCCTCTGAATAAATCCTGGGCTAATCAATACCCCATGTGGTTTTAGAGGTAAGTACATTTCTGGAAGAAATCTCTTTCCAGTGAAATATAAAGCTCATAGCTCTAAAAATCACAGGTGCTTTTTGCAGACAGTGATATTCATCTTAGGGCCAAAAACAAGTTTAACTAAGGTAATTTTATCTTCTTTGTTGAGTTTTTTTTATCTCCATGGTAAATAAATTGTTCTCCTTTTGTTCTTACAACCTGTCAAAGGTCCTATTCTAGGTGAAAAGTGACTGTAATACATATGCTCCTATCACAAATGGGACATATATGGTACAGGGACTTCCAGGAGCCAAGATGGTGGACTAAGCAGTAAATCACCATAGCTCTCTCATATTCACCTCCAAGCAACCATAAAATAGCTCCCTAAAACAAATCCTGGAAAAACCGAACCGGCAAAAAGAGGGGGTGAAACAATCTTTGAGCCTAAGAAACTTAGCAGATCAGTAGGAATAGTCTCTTTCATTTGAGTAAAAGAGGATTGAGTCCAGGAGAGGAAGCTTCCCAGAAAGCCAGCAACAAGTACCACCTCAGCAAACCAGCAGTAGATCCTGAGCTCCAGTGCAGTAGAGCAAGGAAATGTCAACACCAGGATCCTCCACATGCCTCAGCATTAGCCAGGGAAATGGGCAGATTCCAACTTTGAGAACCAATACATGCTTCAGTGTAGCCCTGGGCAAACAGGTAACCTCCAGCAACCAGACTTCCACATGCTTCAGTGTATGCCCTGAGAAATGCAGAAACAACCCACTGGCCTCACCACAAACCAGATACCACCACAAGAATTCTGGCTTATAACCAGGTAAGCTGCCAGCCCTCAAGGCATCCAGCAATGCCAGCTATCCCCACCTCACCCCCTTAGCATTTCACCAGGGAGGAGGGTCCCCCATGGGCCTCAAGGCAATATCAGTGCAGCATCAAGTAAATAGCCAGGGCTTTCAGCCTCTGATAGAAGATGCCTGAGACAGTGTCCCTTCTACCCTTCAAACAAAGCTCAAATTAAAGAAAAAGGAAATGAGGCCAAAAAATATGAGCAAAAACCAACAAGAAAAAGAATCTGACCATAGAAAGCTATTATGGTAACGGGGAGATTAAGGCACAAAATCAGAAGAGGACATCAATGTCAAAACACCTATGGATGAAAACTCAAATAAAAATGGGAAGTGGCCTCAAGCCCAGAAAAAACTCATGGCGGAGCTCAAACAGGAGCTTAAAAATCACTGGAGAGAGGTAGAAGAAAAATTGGGGGGAAAAATGAGCATGAAGAGTCAATAGCTAGGAAAAAGAAAACAAATGTTTTAAAAGAAGAATTGGACAAATGGAAAAGGAGATACAAAAATCCATGGAAGAAAACAACTCCTTAAAAAGTACAATTGGCCAAATTGAAAAGAAAATAAAAAAGCTAACTGAGGAAAATAATTCCTTAAATGTTAGAACTGGGCAAGTGAAAGCTATTACTCTATGAGACATCAAGAATCAATCCAATAAATTCAAAAGAATGGAAAAAATAGAAAAAATGTAAAATACCTCGTGGGAAAAACAACTGACCTATAAAACAGATCCAGGAGAGACAATGTCATTGGACTACTTAAAAGCTATAATAAGAAGGAGGACCTGTATAGCAACTTTGATGAAATTATCAAGTGAAAATGCCCTGATATCCTGGAACCAGAGGGAAAAATAGTCATTGAAAGAATCCACTGATCCCCTCAGGAAAGAGATCCCAAAATAAAAACTCCAAGGAACATCATAGCCAAATTTCAGAATGAGCAGGACAAGATAAAATACAGGAAATGGCCAGAAAGAAATAATTCAAATATCGGGAGTCACAGTCAGGATTACACAGGACTTAAGAGCTACAACATTAAAAGATTGGAGGCCATGGAACATGATATTCTGGAAGGCAAAGAAGCTAGGACTACAACCAAGAATAACTAACCCAGTGAAATTCAGCATAATACTCCAAAGGGAAAAATATAGCTATTCAATGAAATAGTAGGATTTCAAACTTTGCTAACACCAGAATTAAACCAAAATTCTGATCTTCAATAAGAATTATAAACAAGTAAAGAGGGAAAACATAAGGGATTCAATAGAGTTAAGCTGTTTACATACCTACATAGGAAGATGATGCTTGTAATTCTTAAAAATTGTACCTCTAATAGTATAGCTAGAAGGAATATACATAGACAGAGGGTTCGAGTATAATGTGACTTTGAGGGAATGACAAAAAAAATAATTAAGGGGCAAGAAAGATGAGTACACTAATGCAGAAGGAAAGGAGAGGAAGAATAGGAGAAATTATTTCATAGGAAGAGGTGTGAACAGGGGAGGGAAAAGTGAGAGGGTGGACAATGGGCATCACTTGAACCTTATTCTCATCAGTATTGGCTCAAAGAGGAAATAATATACAAAATCAATTGAATATAGAAATCTGTCTTACCTGATAGGTAAGTAGGAAGGGAGGAGAAAAATAAGACACAGGGGATTTGTAATGTCATTAGGGTACATCTCTGTATTGCTTATAATTGTATGCGATACATTCTAAGTCTCCAGGCACAGATCACTTTGCTTTGACTCACTTTGACTACTGAAGACATTAATGACCATGTCCTAGTCTGGTAGATGACTCACAGTGTCAAAAAACCCAACAACACTGAACTGGAAATGTAGATATCTGGGTTCTGGTCTCAGTATCACCTCTACCACTGATTTTCTGAGGGGATTCTGGAAAGCTATATAACATCTCCAGGCCTCAGTTTCCCCATCAGTACAAGAAGCAGATTAGGACAGATGATATCCAAGGTCCTGTCAAAATGCAGTACTCTAGTAAACAGAAACAGCAGTGAACTTTAAATGGCTTTCAAAAAATGAAAAACAAACTCCACAAAGTTCGAGTTGTCCTTGGTGACTTAAGCTTGGCAGAATAAACAGTGAGAGAGGAAATAAGTCCTGTATATAGCAAGAAAGCAGAAGGCTGAAAACTTTAGAATTCTATGAAACATGACATGTTTCAAATAGTTTGATTAGAAATATAAGAGGCAATTCTGTAACACAGTGGTGGAATTGGAAGGTGTTTACCAAAGTAATTAGATTTAAAGAGAACAAAATTAAAATATAAATCTGAAGTTGCCTCCAGAGTTCATAGGCGAATGAGCCTAGAATGGAGCCTGAACCAATTTAGTGTCTTAAATTAGAAATCTCATTGGTACAGGTTGAAAAAAGAGGTAAAAAAGAAAATACTTCAGAAATCCTTGGAAAATGACTAACAGATTAAGTTCTTCTTTCCCAGTCCTTAGCCTAGCAATCCAAAGGCAAGTTCAGATTTGTATTCTGATTAGGCATTTTGTAGGCCTGATTAGTTCAAGATGAACTTTGCAATTGTACCATAGTAATCTATGAATGGTACGGTATTGCATCACTAAATAAAATTCTCTGTTGCACTGATCTGCACTTCCCAGTAAGAGAGGTTTTATGTTCCCAAATCCCAACACTTGAGGGCTGTGTTTAACATTTACTAAATTCCAGGTGACTTTATAAGCCTTTGACTTTGTCTGAAGGCTTTAGAAATGTAGCTTTTGATTTCATGTCCTAAGACATTCCTATGTAATGGGTTAAATCTCCAACTTTTACATGACACCCTGAAACATTTTTTAGGTTGACTATGAAGGTTCCAGATGCGTAAGTGTGAGTTGACTGGGACATTATTATGTCATTAGAAAAACTCTTACTCTGTTCATGGTGGGGGTTGTTAATGATAAGAGGAGAAGGAGGTCAAGATAAAAGTAATAAGGAAATCTGTTTGGTTAGTATAACTTAAAAATGCTGTGGGAAAAACAGGGCTATGAAGATGGCCTGTGATTCATCAATTCACTTAGTATCTGGATTATAAGCCTGAAAGGACTTTGGTGGTTATTGACAAAGCTGTAACCATTCAAAGAAAATATCACCCTATGCACAGACTAGCATGGACACCCATTAATAACTAGCAATTGATTATTACTATTTTATTGCTACTTGATATCATTTATTCTATCACAAATTAATCATTATAACTATCTAAATATAACCCATTAGGAATTAAACTCTGTCCACGGCCATGTGTCATATGTTTATTTTACATTTTACTATAAAATGATATTTTGAAAAGGTAGAAAGAGGTATATGAGATTTAGTAGGGGCTCAGGCCCTTTGCACAGGAGATGATGAGTGAGGGACGTATTGTATCAATTAAGCATCACTATTATCATGCTTTCAATAATTCCAGGCTGATCCCTATTGAGCAAACCTATTCTTTTAGCAACATATTCTACTAGTGATGCCATATGTTTGTTAATCAAGAAATATCATTATTTCTAAAGAATAAAAAATGTAGGCTATGCCAAGGCTGTGAATGGCCAAACAAGGCCACAACACATTGCCACTTTCACTGCACACAGTGAGCACTCTGAAAGATATCACTGGCCATATATATGACAAGATAAAGAGAAGATTCAGTTACGGAGCAAGAGTAAGAGATAAGGTGACGTTGATAAACTGGAGACAGCCCAGAGAAGGGCAGCGAAGAGAGTGAATGACCTCGAGCTAATGACATGTGAGGAGCAGTTGACAGAATCAGATATGCATAGCCTGGAGAAAAGAAGACTCAGGGGACATGGGGAAAGATATGATGGTTGTCTTTAAATATTTGAAGAGCTGTCAAGTAGAGGAGGCATTAGACTTGTCTGTTAGGCCCCACAGTACCAAAATAGTGGCAAAGGATAAAAGTTGCAAAGAGACAAATTTTGGCTTGATATCTAGAAAATTTTTTTCTACCCACTAAGCTGTCCAAAAATGGAAGGGATTGCTTCAAAAATGGGAGTTGCTCTTTGGAAGATTTTAAAGAGAGGTTAGATGACTGCTTATCAGCTGTATTATATTAGGGGTTCCTTTTTCATCTGGGTTAGACAAAATGGTAGATGAAATCCCTTCCAACTGCCAGATCCTGTGATGAGGGATGGATACCTAAGGACTGGACTTAGAATATTAAGAGAACTAGAAGATTTCCAGTGTGTTGTATGTGTCCTCTGTGATGGAGGACATGGCATGATATAATGGTTTGCACAGGGTGAGAAGGCACACATGGAAGGGTTGCAGTCTAAACCACTCCATGGAACATTTATATTGATGAATAGATTCATTCAAGTATTACACTAAGAGAGTCAGGGGATCCTGATTTAGCACAGATCACCCACCAGTTGCTACACAGAAAGGAAGGCTTATTTCTGTAGGTTATAGGAGAGGGAGTAATTACAAGGATGAGGACTATGATTTTATATAAGGATTAGAAATCTGTAGGGATCTCAAAGTTCATATAGTCTAACTCCTTCATTTTACTGATGATGAAATTGAGACCAATCAAGTTAAATGAGTTGCCCAATGTCACCCAGACAATAACAAAGGCAGGATTTGAACTCAGGTCTTTCTGGCTCCAAAGTCAGAACTCATTCCCCAGTACTAATGGAGAGAATCTTCTGCCTCTTAGTGGATTATCTCTCTTTTGGATAAACTTAGGTTCTTGTGGCAGAGGCTCAAGGGACAAAGTGGGAACTATTGGTGATACCCCCATTAAATAGACCATGGGCACTCTACCATAAGCAGGGCTTCCTGAGTACATCTGCCCTTTGAAGAAAATATCTATTACTCTCTGGACTCTGATTACCAATGAGACTTTTGTCCTTAAGCATCTGAGGGCTTTTTGGAACATCTAGCAGACTGCCTTACAGAAGGAGAAACCAATAAAGATCATATGCCCTGATCCCCATATCTCTTCTGGTTCAATAGTTTAATTCATGGATCATTCCACTATTGGTCCAGTTCAGTGACACACTTTAATCTTGTTTACTTCCAATGTTACTCTCTCACTGCAATGGCCTAGTGATAGTCTCAGTACCATTTCTTGAAAAATATAATGAATCTTTCCTGTAAGTGACAGTAAATACTCTCAGAGAGAATCAATAATGATACATGGCATGCAGACTTGTAAATGTGCTCTTTCAATGACAGCACAAATGTCAGGCAATATTTGCTAGGAATGGGTTATAACCTTTTCCACCAACAGCACCGCAGTAGTTACAAAACGCTACTAATGCTTTCTTTCCTTTTGATTTCTTCTAAATCACAGTTCAGAATTTTTGACCTATATTGAATTTCGCACAACTTCATTATAAAGTCAGAAGTGTTTGTGCATACATTCCTTTCAACACAGGGTTTAAATTTTAAGCTAAACTGAATAGAAAAAAAATGGATAATTTATATTGCCTTCCCCGAGCAAAATTCATCTTTACTGGCCTTTAAGCAATCAAAGACTTACTCATGAGAGTTACACTATGTTGAAAAGCCAGTAGGAACAAAATGGCCCTGGAGACTAAAAGCATACTCATATTGTGAAAACAGTAAACAATTAATATCAATTTTCTGTTCCCAGAATTAAATAAAAAATAAGCAAATTCGGATCCTTTATATCTAAGGAATCAAGAGTAGAATTCCTAAACATAAATTGTTATGTGTATATTTAAAAAGATACATGGCAAAAAGTATCAAAAAACATAAATTGGGTGATTTACTTTGGCAATATAACAATAATAACAACAGTAATAACTCACATTTATATATATAGCTCTTTTAGCTTCCCAAAATATTTTTAACAACAATGCTAAGTTCCAGTATGTTTAGCTCCATCTCTGTACAAAAAAAAACAAAGAAAACAGCAACCACCCAAGGTTCTGAAAAACCAAGTGACTTTCCCATAATTCATAGAGCTCCCCCTCCTCGCCATCATCTTATTGCTTCTCCTCTCCCTCCACTCTCCTCCTGCTCTTCCACCATTCCTACCCCTATTCTTCCTTCTCCTCTTCCTATTGTACTACATCACCACCAGTGAGGATGACTACCACTACTACTGGCTATCATTTATATAGACTGAGATTAAAGGGTTGTAACAGCATTCTATATATGTTTCCTCACTGAATCCTCACAACAATCCTGTGATATACTTCCCATTTTACAGATGAGAAAAGTGAAGGTGAAAGAACTGAACTGACTTTGCCCAGGGTTATATAGCTTTTAGGCATCTGAGTGGGGATTAGAACTCCAGTCTTACTGATTCTGAGTTCACTGGTCTTACCCACTGTGCTATCTATTAGTCTTCAACATGTCAGAGGAGATACTCTTCTGAGTGGAGTTCTCTTATCTCCCAGGTTCAGTTGCCACTATGCCAACTCACTTCTCAGGATTATTTTGAAATGGTAAGATCCCTGACAAGGACCCTTATCAGTCCTAGTGTTAGGAGCTTTTTCTGAATTTCTAAGTAATCAATCAAGTGATCAATTAAAATATTTCACCAGGATGCTTATTCTCAAGTTTACTGCATACTGTGCATTTTGCAAACTCAAATAACTTCAAATTTGTAGTCCTAATTAACTTCCCCAAAAGAGTGTTGCTAGGTAGCACAGTGGATAGACACCTGGGCTTGGAATCAGGAAGACCTGAGTTCAAATACAGGCTTAGAAACTTCCTAGCTATGTGACCTTGGAAAAGTCATTTAACCTTTATTTGTCAGTGGAGAAGGAAATGGCAAACCACTCAAGTATCTTTGCCAAGAAAACCCCATGGACAGAAGTCCATAGGGTCATGAAGAATCAGACATAATTTAAATGAATGAACAACAAAAACAAAAATAAAATGTTGTTGATATTTCAGGGTTTTTTTTGAGTGGCCATCAAAAGATTTCCATATTTGGACAGTCTACCTTTGCTCATTCTTAGTTGTACCCACCAGTTAATCTCATTATTTGGTCATAGTACATAAAAACATCATCTGCAAACAGCAGTTTGTTTTTGTTTGTGGTTTTATTTCAAATTCTGTAAAACTTTCATAATGAAGGCAGAAAAGTTCTGTATGAAGATCTGTGTAAGCCTTCATTAAGAGTTACCAAAAAAAGTATTTAATGTATTTAGGAGGCAGAGAAATGGAATGGATTCAGAAAACCTTAGTCAAAATGTCAGCTCTGTTTGTGTCCCTGGGTAAGTAGTTTAGTCTTTCTGGGTCTCAGTTTCCTAATTTGCAAAATAAGTACATACAAATCTTTAATGGAATGTAGTTCCAGATTGTTAAACCATCACAAATTAGACTCAGCACTACACTAGTCAAGGAAAAACAACCACCATGGAATGTGTCATAATAGGATGGGAAACCATACATCATAATGCCGGAGGAAGTTGAAGAACAGCAATAATGATTACTTTTGTGTTTATTAATGCTAAATTACATTAGAACATTTATCAAAACTGAAGTGAGATAGAGACAAATACCAACTAAAAGCCTTATTATAAGTATCATTAGTAACTATATGACACCAAATGAACTCATGAGGGTCTCTCAAAATAAAGAATAACATTTTAAATGCATTGTTATTACAAGCTCATTTGATATTCATTTTAATTTCAATGATTATAATGAATTCACTTTATATTCAAACAGATGTCACATGTGCTTCTGCCAAAGTTGCAATATAATTCAGCCTTAGTTAAGTACAAGTAAATGGATACTTAAAATTGAGTGTTACCAAGAAGGAAAGGAAAAAAAAAACAATTGTAACATCCATTAGCTCTTTAAAATGGCAAATTAGATATTTTTATTAAAATGTATTCTTCCTTACTTTGACACATATGTAATATTACAGTATAAGGAAACTTTCTGTGACAACTAATACTTTTCCTTTCAAGAGCTACCCAGGGGATTAGACAAATTGGAAAGAAAAAAAAAAAAAGAACAGCATGGTCTCGTCGTATAAGAATAGAGGGGTGTGAGGTGGGGAGGACCACAGCAACCGGGTTAACTTGTACATGAAATACATGACTTGTATAGACTATAAAGAATAAACTTAGGGGCATTCTATATTTAGCCAGAATAAATATTCCCTTACAAGGTATATGATTTTAGGGTTCCAAATAAACCCCTTCAAAATTTTCCCCCCAACAGCAGCTGGTTGATATAAAATATTGCAACTCTGAGAACTTCATCCCTTTGCTTTAATTTTCAAATTGTTGTTATATAATATCCCTGGGAGGTACAACCTTGTAGTCTGTTTTCTGTCAGTTTACATGCTAACATGGTCAAAGATCAGACTTTGAAAGGGAGAAGGGGGATAAAGACAAAGGAATGGAGACAACAGGGCATCATAGAAAGAAGTGTTCCCTGGAAGCAAGGATACCTAAGCTCTAGTTCTAGCCATGCCAACACCTATGTATGGTTCATCACACAATGTGGGGAGCCAAAGAGGCCTGGTTCAGGACTCAGATGTTAAATCCTAATAGTGGACTTTATTAAAAGAGCTCTTTGAGACTCAACTTCTCTGTTAAATTAGCTCCTGAATTCTTTGTTATAGGTTACACTTATAAGGATGTTGTTTGAGTTCTGAGACCAATAGGCTCTTCCCCAAGACTTTAGTTATTAGGCTGCTATGCAAATGCCCTCTATGATCCAAGTTTTGGCTTAGGCCTTGAAGCCAGATCTGAAGAGCATCCTTTGTAATGTGACTGCATGTGAAAGGAGTTAACTGACTCTTCCTAAGACTCTCTGACACTAGAGAACAAATCCTTATCAAATTATCTATTCTGTGCTACTTCCAGGATACAACAGACTAAGGTAATGATAAGAAAACTTGAGTCCCCTTCCTTTGTCTCATTGCTCTATAAAAACTTTGTCCTAAGAATCAATAAATGGAGTTCTTGGTTCTTCCTTGAATTACCCACATGACCTGGTTATTTCTTATTCACCTCTCTGAATCATGCTTAGTGCTGGACCCTGAGTAGCCCACAGCAACACAACAAGCTGTATTCTCTGTCTCTGTCTCTCTGTCTCTCTGTTTCTCTCTCTGTCTCTCTGTTTCTCTCTCTCTCTCTCTCTCTCTCTCTGTCTCTCTCTCTCTCTCTCTCTCTCTCTCTCTCTCTCTCTCTCTGTTTCTCTCTCTCTGTTTGTCTGTCTCTGTCTCTGTCTCTGTCTCTGTCTCTCTCCAAACTGGAGTATATGTCCCAGTGCCAGTCTTATTATCAGGAAATAGAAAGTGTTCGTTGGATCTAAATATCAAGATAAAATTCTCCATTTTATATGGATACAATTCAAAAGCGATAACATACTATTTTTCTTTGACTCTCCCACACAAATAGATGTCTATGAATGTCTGCTAGATGGTTGACTTTGCTCACATTCACACCTAGTATATAGTACACAGTATTTTCTTTGTGAGTCCTCCTAAGTTTGACTACCTTTTATGCTAATTCAGAGAACTAAACAGCTCATTGAGACTATGATATCATAGGATCACAGATTTAGAGACAGAAAAGACCTTGGAACTCACAGAGTTGAATATCTTCATTTTACACACAACAAAGCAGGCTTCAAGAGTTTTAGCGACTTACCCAGGGTCACATAGTTAGTAAATGTTTGTGTTGGAATTTGAATCCATATATTCCTGTACCCAAGTCTAGTCCTCTACTCGCTACTTAATTCTTCCCCACATTGATGACTCATTTTAAACCAGTGTAGGGTATGGTAAGTGGCTGTTTCCTCATTCTGACACTGCTATGCTCGTACTTTTGCATATAGCAGCCATTGTCAAATGTTTGCTGAATTAAAATTCTCTCTTTGGTTGAGTGCAATTTTTATCCCAATATAAAAACTCAAATGTGGTGAGTGAAAGATGAAATGACTGAGGAAACGAAGATTTGAGATACTAAGCAGATCAATTTATTAAGCAATGCATGCTAACCGCCTAACAAATTGGGACCAAGTGCCCTTAGCTTTGGCACTAGACCTGAAATACAGGGGGAGACAGACTTATGTGTTAAAATCAATGAATCAAAGAACAGTTAAAACTAAAGGAATTAACCAGGATACAAAATTAGATAATCTGATTTCTAATTGGAGGAAAGATTAAGGAGAGCAAACAGGTCTAGTTCCCTGAAATCAGGGAAATTCCCTGACATCCCACTCCCCCCCAAGTGTCTGTACTCAATCAAAGGAACATGGAAATAAGAACTGATTGAACAATATGATGCCCATTTTCAGGTCAGACAAATGGGTTGCTTAAGATTCGTAATTGTAAGAAAACTCTTTGCACCTATATTTGCTTCCGAGTTGGTTTCTAGTCAGCATAACCGAGGTCCTTAGTTAAGAGTCTCTAAGCAACAAGTAGAGATGGTCCAGTTTCCCAACCATGAAGTGCTAGGTTTAAATAATGCAATACCCTCCCCCCTTCCCACATACAATTCCTACAATTGAATGAAGTTTTCTCACAGGACAGAAATTGAACTAGACCCATTATTAAATCGGAAGGGAACAGAGTTAGCTCCAGGAATGAGTCACAAGATGGAGTCAGTGTGGTTCACTCAATTCCCACAATTAAACACTTGCTATTCTAATTCCCTCACAAGCAATTTACGTACAAAGGTCATCTGGATCCCCCTCTCTCATGAAAACAGCCATCATCAAAAAAAATAGCAAATACACACACACACTCATAGTAATTTTTTCTCTATCTAACCATATGCCCAAATACATCAAATCTATTTTATCGTATCATTTTAACCACAGCGTTTTTTGGTGTCTCCCAGAAGAAAGATATTAATTTTTCCCGAACAAGGACACCTCAGACATTTAACCAATATATACAAAATACATCAGTATGATGGCCAAAATTATTATTAGTGTAGATGACTGGGGCTTTGTGCCAGCTTATCAACATCTGAGGGAGAAGCAGAATACACTTTTCTGGCTTGTCAATTCCATGTTTCATAATTTTCCAGTGTCTCTGAAACTATGCCATAATCATCCCTACTCCTTTGTCTGGCCACAGTTCACCATACCAAGAGTCTTATTTCCATCATGCCACCTAGGGCTTGCCTGCCCCTCACCACCATGCCTCATGCTAGTTACCTCATTCCACTACTCATTTCCTCAAGCAAGTTGGAGTCTTTAATCATAGGTGCAAGCTCGTTCCTCTGTTATAAAGGTGCCATTACATTTCTAAATACAATTGGATGTAATCAAAGTACACTGTTCTCTTCACTTATAAATACATCAAACTCCTGCTGGACCTGTGGACTCATTCATAGGGGATTTGTCAGGCAAAGTGAGGTGAGGTCTTCTTATATCTTAGATGATCTCTTCCCCTAAGTGAATTTGCCCTGGGTACAAGAATTCCTAGTTACAGCTCTGGTGATGGGATAAGTTAGAGCATACATACCAATACATCAGAGGGGGTATGTATAATGGCAAATTTCCAGAGGCAAAGAACACTAGTAGACTCAGAATTTAAAGTATTTTTTCTTTTACTTTAAAGGAAACAAAACTTACAGGTTCAACTAACTTACCTCTACGTTTATAATAAACCCAACATATCTCTTGCCAAAGGCCCTTCTCCTAACAAAAAAGCTTCAGGAAAGAATACAAACAAAAAAAAATACATCTATGAATAATGCAAGCCCATCAAATCAAGAATCATGTATTCTTTGTCTAATTCCCTAGAAAAACAGGAGATTTTATTTTATTTATATACTGCTACCTGCACATCTAAGCCCATCCTCTGGAAGGATGAACCAGGTACCTGCACCTGTTGAATTGTTTAGGTAATTCCAGACACCAGCTGAGAGAGTAATTAAAAATGACATTCCATTCTCAGCCTACCTGGGGTGTTCAACAACCTTGACATCCTGCAAGAATAGGAGACGAACTGCTCACAATACTCAGCACTGCTGGTGATGGCCGTGATTTGATCCATGGAGGCACTGTAATTGAGCTGTACCACTGAGTATTTTTCTGGACTGTAGCCGACCACGGGAGTCTGCTTCTGCAAGTCATGATTTACAGTTGACCACACTTTATCTTCTGTGGGGGCAGAGAATGACAAAGACAATGGGTTATTAGAATTCATATAATTCCTCAAAAGTCAGGAAAAAAGATTAGCTGGTTGGAACAGCTGTGTTAGCTGAGGTTAAGCTAGCAAGAATCAGACATAACTAAACCTGCCTACTTTTCAAGAGGATCTCTATAAATTGGGAGTGGAAATGACTATCGAAATATGTGTATCCAGTAAACAATGGGTAGTTTCAAGTAATTGAGGCAGAAAGGGGTTTGGCATCCACATTATCTGGACAATCTCCCCAATTATTTATTTATTTTCATTCAATAAATTCACTAAACAAATTAAATTTATTAAACAAATATTTATTGGTGTATACTATAGGCAAGATATCATGTTAAACAATAGGGAGGGTGGAATATAAAGACATATACAACAGGGTCTCAGCCCTTAAGGACTGTTCATTTTGGCAGATAGGTAAAAAACACTGGCTTTGGATGTAGGGGACCTGGGCCTGAGTCTCAGCTTTGCTGTTTACTATCTGTCTGACCTCCAGGAAGTCCTTTAGCCATTCTTTGGACCTCAGTTATGTCAGGAGAAACAAGATCAGTGGATTCTCTATCATTCTTTCTATCCTTTACCATACTTCTTAGCTCCAAATCTATAGTGTGATTTTTTATGAATAGTTAAGATTGAGGACAGTGAATGGTACTATAGTCAGTGTGATATGAATTTAGAAGAAGAGGGAGTAGGTTGTACTAAAGTACTCAAACAATATTTGAGAGAGGAGGTGGGGTTAATATCTAAAAGATATCATACCTAAAAGATATCAAAGAATTCTGCAGGAAGACATGTAGGGGGAGGGAAGGCATGCTAGGAGCAAGAGAATGGCATGAGTTTCTTGTGTGGGGAAACAAGAAAGTGGTACACAAAAGCCTCTCAATGTCAGCTCACACTTCTCTTCAAAGCAACCTAAAAGAAAGAAAAAATCCCCCAGATATGAAAACTTCTGTGAAGGAAATATACTATAATACAGAATTACCTTAATCAAATATAATGAGTAAAAATTATATGTATATATGCATGTGTGTATATGTGACTAGGATGATCCCCTTAATTCTTCTTAAGAGAATGAAACTGGAAAGACTGAATTAGTCAGGAGAAAGAAGATTAATGTCAGAGAAGGAGGAAGAATAAATGTCAGATCTTAAAACACCAGGTCATTCAGGGAGAAGGGAACAATAATAGAGACTTGTGCTCAAAAGACCAAACTGGAATAATTTGTGACCCAGTGGAGGCTCCAGTTCGAAGAAACAGATTTTGCTTCCAGAGATTAATTTTAAGAATGTCTTCCTTGGAGGAAGAATCCCTGCCTCTTTATCAGATGATTTCTCATTATTATTTCCCAAATGTCCTTCTTAATAATGTTATTCTCCAGTGTGATATTATGCAAAGAACACTAATTAGATACCAGACAACCTGGGTTGGATTCCACTAATCATCTGTATGACCTTGTCTAAGTCATTTAACTTCTGTAGTTTCACATCCCAAATCCAGCATCCTAGTTTCCCTATTTCCCTCACCTTTGGGCCAATTTGTCTAAACAAAAACAGCAATAAGGCATGTTTCTGTTTATGTAAAATTCTGAATCTCCAAGGAAATGCGTATTAGAAAAAGAGATCCTTATACAGGTTAAAGCATTTGAGTACTCTGGGGGATAATCAACTTGATATTGTCAGTTTCTACCAAAATATTTTTTTCTTTTGAAGAAGATCTATAGACTGTAACCATTCATTATATTATGCTTTGACAAATGCTGTGGATATAACTTTACTGGTTTTATATGCATTTTCTTTTGCTTTAAGTCTTGTGGCAGTTTGTTAAAGGAATAAACCCAAAAATTAGCAAAAAAAAAAAAACCTTTATTTTTAGTTTACACGATTCATTTCCACAAGATTTTGAATTACAAATTTTCTCCCCATCTTTCCCCTACCCACCACCCCAGAACAGCGATCCCACTGAATACTCCCTACCCCAATCTGCTCTTTCCTATATCCTCCCCCATTCCCCTTCCAGCTTTCCAGTAGGGCAAGATGGATCTCCATACCCCAGTGCCTGTATATCTTATTTCCCAGTGCATGTACAATAATAATATTTTTTTAAACATTTGATTTTAAACTTTGAATTCTAGATTCTTTTCCTTCTTCCCTCATCACCCACCCTTACAGGGAAGATAAGCAATTCAATATAAGTTGTATATGTGTAATTACAAAAAAAACCCATTTCCGTAGTGGATATATTGTGAAAGACTGACTGTATTTCCCTCCATCCTATCTCGCCCCCCACTTGTTCTATTTTCTACTTTGACCCTGACCTTTTCAAAAGTGTGAGCTGTTAACTACCCTCCCCCGCAATCTGCCCTCCCTTCTATCATGCCCCCTCTTATCTCCTTCCCCCCTACTTTCCTGTAGGGTAAGATACCCAATTTAGTGTGTATATTATTACCTCCTTAAGCCAAATTCAACAAGAGTAACATTGACCCACTCCCTTTGGCCTTCCTGTTTTTCCCCTCCATTGTAACAGTTTTCCTTTGCCTCTTTTATATGAAATAATTTACCCTATTCTGTTTCTCCCTATCTCCTCTCATTATATTCCTCTCTCACCTCTTTATTTTTTCTTTAAAATATCATCCCTTCCTATTCAATTGATCCTGTGCCCTCTGTCTATGTATATCTGTACATGCATATACACATACTCACATATGTATTCATATGCATATATACCTTTACATATAGACATATATATGTATATATACATATATATACACATATGTATATTCCCTTCAACTATCCTCATAATGAGAAAAGTTTCATAAGTTACAATTATCATTTTTCCAAGTAGAAATGTAAATAGTTCAACTTGGATAAGTTCCTTATGATTTCTTTTCCCTGTTTACCTTCTCATGTTACTCTTGCTTCTTGTATTTCAATGTCAAATTTTCTATTCAACTCTGGTCTTTTCATCAAGAATGCTTGAAAGCCCTCTATTTCATTGAATTACCATATTTTCCCCTGAAACATTCTACTCAATTTTTCTGGGGAGGTGATTCTTGGTTATAATCCCACCCCTTTGACCTCCAGAATATCATACTCCAAGCCCTGTGATCCCTTAATGTAGAAGCTGCTAGATCTTGTTTTATCCTGATTGTGTTTCCACACTATTCCAATTGTTTCTTCTTGGATGTTTGTAATATTTTTCCTTGATCTAGGAACTCTGGAACGTGGCTGTAACATTACTAGAACTTTTCTTTTTGGGATCTTTTTCAAGAAGTGATGGGTGAATTCTTTCAATTTCTATTTTACCCTCTGGTTCTAAAATATCAGGGAAATTTTCCTTGAGAATTTCTTGAAGGATGATTTCTAGGTTCTTTTTTTCATCATGGCTTTCTGGTAGTCTAATAATTTTTCAATAATCTCTCCTGGATCTATTTTCCAGGTCAGTGGTATGAGATATTTCACATTGCCTTCTCTTTTTTGCACTTGTTTGGATCTGTTTTATAGTATTTTGATTTCTCATAAAGTCATTAGCTTCCATTTGCTCCAGTCTAATTCTGAAGGAATTATTCTCTTCAGTGAGCTTTTGAAATTCCTTTTCCATCTAGCAAATTTGGCTTTTTAAGGCATTCTTCTCCTCATTGGCTTTTGGGGCCTCTTTTGCCATTTCAGTTAGTTTATTTTTTAAAGTGTTATTTTCTTCAGTCAGGTTGTTGACTCACTTTTCATGATTTTCTTGCATCATTATCATTTCTCTACCCAATTTTTCCTCCACTTCTCTTTCTTGGTTTTCAAAACCCTTCTTGAACTCCTCTATGGCCTATAACAAGTTCATATTTTTCTTGGAAGCCTTTGGTGTAGGAGTTTTGACTTCATTGTCTTCCTCCCATTTCATGATTTGATCCTATTTGTCCCCCAGAAAAGAATCTAAGATTTGATTACTGTGTTTGCTTTGTTTGCTCATGTTGCCACTTAATTACGTGGCTTTTGAGCTTTTTGCCATAGTAGAACTCTGCTTCCAGAAAGGAGAGCTTTGTCCCAAATCACTGGAGTTTTTCAGCTGCCAGAGCTATTAGTTGGGTGCCCTCTCTGAAGCCTCCACAAGCTCTGGCACCTGGTTACACACCCCAGGACCTCCACCTCAGACAGTGATACAGATCCAAGCAGGTTAAAGCAAGAACAATTACTGCTCTGAATGGCCACTTGGTCCCCCTACAATCTGCAGTCCATGAGCTCTGGAGCAGCCATGCAGTGGCAGCTACCTGTGCCTCCACTGCTTCTCACCTTCTCATCTGGGGGCAGAGGCTGGACCACATTCCCAGACCCCCCGTTCCTGCAAAGTCCACACTGACCTTTTACTTTGCATTTGGCATTTATGGTTTGATAATTCTGGAAACTGCCACAGCTGCTGGTGATCCACTCTCCCAGAGTCCAGCCACTGCTATTTGGGGACACCCTAAGGCTAAAACCATGGGGTCACACAGGGCTGGGCTCTGGTCCCAGTGTGCTGGGATGGATCCTTCCTGCCAGCCTGCTGGGCTGCCTTCAGTGGGAGATTTGTTTTTCTCTGTCACTTTGTGGGTTCTGTAGCTCTAAAATTTGTTTAGAGTCACATTTTATAGATATTTTAGGTGGTTATGGGGGGACCTCATGGAGTTTTCCTGCTTCTGCACTGCCATCTTGGCTCTGCCCCACCTTTCACTATTTTTTTCTCTTAATTTTCTTTATGTTGAAAATTTGCATTGGGTCTTAATTTTTTAGTCATACTGTAAGTGCTTATGAATCAGAATCTTCCATTAAATTTCTAATTTAATGCTTCATTATAGAAAGAAGGTGACTTTGGGTTTGAAGACTGGACCAGAAGAAAGTAAGACTGGGTAGATATAGGACACCAGTGACATGCTGTGTGCCTGTCATCCAAGCATGAGCCTATATACATGACTTCTCACCAGGTTACTATGAGTTGGTGGATTTTAAAGAAAATTTTTACCTACAACTCATGAAGACTGTCTATTAAGGCATAGAAGGGTTAGAGTCAGAACTGATGGAATAAATACACTTATGGATGAAAAAATGGATGGTTTGAAATGTCAAAGCATCAAAGTATGAGCTGGGAAATCTCCATTACTTTTTTTCTTTAATTCATCAAATAAATCATCAGCATCACATTGAATATAGCAAGGGCTAAATCTACTATTCAATATGCATTTGGGAGAAAAGAATTGCTTTGGATAAAAGAGAGGAATTTAATATTGCCCTTGATTGTTTGTGCTTTCCCCTATTGGGGTCTACGTTCTGTTATCCAATGATGATCCAGGGCACTTTATGATATCAGCTAAGTAAAGATGATAAAATTTTCTTATCCTATTGCTGTACATATGTATGCCTCAAAGTATGACACATTTTGGAATGTGTAGCTTGACCCTAAAATTATGAATGTTATTCTCTGTGGTCCAGCAATGTGCCAGGTCACTTTTAATAATTTAATAGAATCTTTATTTGTTTCCTGTTGAATACTGTTAAGATTTCTAGGGTCTAATATTCAAAATTTTTGACCACTGGATCAGATTTTACCTTTCCAGACTCTTATCATGCTAACTTCCAGGTAAGGAAACTACATCTACCAATGAAGGTTGGCACTTTATTTTGACTTTAAGGTCTTTGAGATTTGCCAAGAGCACTGAGAGACTGAATGATGTGCCCAGAGTCACACAGTTAGCACGTGTCAGAAGTTCCAAAGCCAGACTTCAATCCATTATGCTTCACTGCATTCCCTCTCCTCTCTTTCCATATATGATATGTTACATATTACATAATATGTGATGTGAACATACACACATGTGTGTATATTTGATAATTTCTTATCTATGTACACACATGCTCATATAGAGCAGAAATATAATATTTTTCAGCCTATTTCTTGAACTAGCCTCAAAAATTCTTCAATCTACTACAAGATGGGCCCTGCATCTGAACTGTGATTTACAATATAGAAAACAAATCCAGAACAATGTATAGAACTTAATGAAATTGGATGGGTTGGAAACAAAAAGATCTTTGTTTTATACTGTTTAAGAAAAGCAATTATCCAGTAAAATGCAAAGGAAGCAAGCTTTTGCAAGACCAATGCCAAGAAGCTGTTAAACAATTTGGCTGCTAAAGCTCATGTAACTCAGACAGACAATGTGTTTCTAAGGCACATAAATTTATCTTATAGTTCACAGATGGGATTTTGCATAATCCCTGACCTGGGCTGGTTCAATGGACTATCTAAAACAAAACTAAAGAAATGGAGTAAATTAAGGCTAGGTTTCCAGCCCTTGTTAAACAAGGCATACTTAAAGATTGACTTCATTTGTTTCTCCATTGAACAAGGGACTACTACTTCATGTTCAAAGCACACATAATAGGCACTGTGAGAATGTAACATATGTCATATTAAGGGCTGCTACTAGGGTCGCTTATAAAATCCTTCTTCTGTCAACACTGGGGAGTCCATTAAACAGAGAGACCCCAGTGGGTTGTGGGAGAGATTTACCATTAGGGTCTGATAGGAACTTCTTTTGCCTCAAAGTGATAGTCCTACTTTTGATTGAGAAGACAAAGAGGAAGAGGCAATTGGAAACAGAAATCAGTGTAAGGCTGAAGATCAATTAGGAACTTACAAGTATTTGGAACGAAGGGTCTCGGTGAGGGAAACAACTATGGAAGTGGAAAGCAATGAGCTGTGAGTTGTCCACAGGGCTATTGGTACAAGGTTATGTACCTCTTTACCTCTTTGCTACTTCTCCAGTCAATGATTAAATGTGTAACGGGCATGGCTCTAGCTCAGTGTTTACTAGTTTAATCCCCACTTGGGTACCAGACTCTGGAGTCCTAGGGCATTTCCCTGCTGTCAATAGAACCTCCTGAAAAAGAGTAAGTTGCTAGGTATGAATCCCTATTGTCCAACTCATTTGGAAGTATGGATAAAGTAAATTTACAGAGTACAAGTGAGATAAAATCAAAGATTGTTAAGTGGCAGGTTCTGGAGGAGTATATTCAAGTGCATAGTGTCAGTAGGGGTCAAGATTTAGGATGATAATTTGACCTATGGCCATTTCTGAATTCATTCCTGAATTTTCAAAGTATCAAAGAATTTCCGTTGGAAATCCCAGATGCCCCCCCGTACCCCAAAAATAGTATCTTCTAGAATATCCTGGCACATCTGTAAAAACACTAAGTCCAGAGTAAGGGGGGCCAGGTTCTAATCTTGCCACTGATGTTTCTTACTCTGTTTTCCTGAATTAGTCATTTAACATCTCTGGGCCTAGCAATTTCCTCATCTGCAAAAATGAGGGGGATGGATTAGAAGACCTTTGTGGTCCCTTCTAGGGCTTTGATCTGTGATCCTATGGGGATTGAGGGAGAGATTGTACCTGTGATAAGGAACTCTAGGGTGGGAACTCCATGGACCAAAACAAAGTAACAACTTCTCCACAACCTTGTTTTAGAGACTTGTCTACAGCAGTAAGAAATCGGTGGATTTACTCAGGGTCAGCATGTAACACAGGCAAAACTAGAACGAAGGTCTTCTTGGCTTTGAGAACAGCTTTCCAGCTGCATTGTGTGTGGACACAAATATAAGGCGATGATTTAAGCTGATCCCTCACAAATGTTTATGCAGCTTTTATTTGAATACCTAGCAAGACCACCTGCTCTTAGGTAGCTCTAATTGTTAGAGTTTCCCCCCCTAAATAAAGTCAAAGTTCAACTCTTTGCCCACTTGCTGGTCCTTATTCATATGATTGTAATTCTTATGAATTTCTTTTTTTTAAATTTTTAACGTATGGGATAAAACACATTTCCATAACATAGTATAATTGGTATAATGTCCTGGACAAAATATTTTTTAAAAATTACAAATATCTTTCCTTAAAGTGCATGTCTGACCATATTACTCAATAGCTTCCAATATACCCCCTACGGCCTTTAAGATCTAATAGAAACTCCTATGTCTGACCTTTAAAGACCTTTAAATCTGACACGACCTAGTTTTCTAGCCTTGTTATATATTTTTCCCTTTCTCACACTATAGCACAAAAAGCCTGGCCTTTTTGCTCTTACTCTTACATAATACTCACCTCTCATATCTATGCCTTTACTCTACTTATTCCCTAGAATGTCTGCTATATACTCTCATTGCTCCTATGTCTTAGAATTTTTGTTTCCTTTGAAACCCAGCTCAATCAGTCCTTTTCCAAGAAAGGGTTTGCTGTATCTCCAGCTACTAGTGCTCTCTCTCCCCCAAATTATCTCATTTATTTTGTATATACTAATCCATTTACAAATTATCTCCCTTAATAGAATGGTCATCCTCCATTCAGTCACCAGTGTGATTTACCTGAAGGGTCAGTCCAACCCTGTCATTCTTTCACTCAAAAAAATTCTATTGGCTCCCTGTCATCTACAGAATCAAATAGAAAATCTTCTGAAATTCAAAAATCCTTCATAACTTGTTACCTTCACACCTTTCCAGTCTTTCTACCACCTCACACACCAGGAAATACTCTTCAATCCAGTAACACCAGCTTCCTTGAGCTTCCCTGAGCAAGACACTCCACCTCTCGACTTTAGCCATTTCCTATTCCTCATGCCTGGAATTCCCTCTAACCTCATTTTCACCTACTCACTTCCTTCTAGTTCTAGCTAAAATCCGAGCTTCGGTAAGAAGTCTTTCCCAGTCACTCTGAACTTTAATGCCTTGCCTCTGCTGATTATTTTCTGTTGATCTTGTCCATAGCTTATTTATATGCAGTGGTTTGCATGTTGTTTTCCCCATTAGACTGCAAGCTCCTGGAGGGAAAGGGCTGTCTTTTGTCTCTTCATATTCCTGGCACTTAACACCTGGCACAAAGTGGGTGATTAATAAATGCTAATTCAGTTACTAAGATCCTTGAGGGCACGAACTTTTGTTTTTATCCTCATATCCTCCATGCCTAACAGAGTGCCTGGCTAATGCTTAAGAAATAATTGGGGTGGCTAGGTGGGGCAGTGAATAGAGCACCAGCCCTGGAGTCAGGAGGACCTGAGTTCAAATGCGATGTAGGACACTTAACACAAAACTAGCCATGTGACCTTGGGTAAGTCACAACCCTAATTGTCCTACCTTCCCCCCTCCAAAAAAAAAAAGAAATAATTAACTGATTGGTGCCATTATCCCTATATTACAGGTGAATAAACTGAAGCTAAAAGAATTTAAGTGACTTGCCCAAGGTCACACAGATATTAAAAACCTGAGAAAGAATTTGAACTCAAATCTTTCTCACTCTCATTCCAACACTCCATCTATGAGGTAGATGTAAAAGATACACATCTATGCATACATGTAAATATATATGTATGTATATATATATAATATTCACTATCCATGAGAGTATTCCTTCAAATTTATTAGCTGTAATTTTAATAGTTTTGCTCACCATTATCATCAGCAGCAACATCATAATCATTACTTTTTTTATTTGCTTAAAGATTTATGATAATTCTTATCTGAACTTTTGTAAAGCAAGTCCTGAATTTTATCATAATTCCTTGGTTTCACTGCCACCAGGTGCTATTATTTACCAGTAGCTTAGGTAGCTAAAAATAAACAGCTTGAGCCTGACCACTTCATGATTAGGGTGAAACAAATATACAGATTTCCTAAATTAAAGACACAGTACTCTTGTTTGTAAGCAAAACATAAGGTGTTTGTAAACTTGTCATCATATGTGGTAGAAAGTAATAAGTAAATAACAAGAAGCAAAATGAACTGCCAGACATCTGAAATACTAATTAATACATAAAATAAGAATGAAATATTTACCAGAGAAAAATACTTGAAGATGATAGAAAATCATTCCATATTAACTTTGTTGTCCTCGAAGCAACCTGGGACATTGGCAACACTGCTGCGGACACCTCCAAACACTGACTATTGCTATATACTTTCCATTTTCTCTCTCTACTTTCTTAATTCCATATCACTGTTTAAGCACCTTTTAAGCCATACTCTTTTGAAATCATCCCTCCAGGATTTTTTATTAAGCTACATTATCCTATTTATATTAACCTTTATTAAATTGTTCCCTACTGGCAAAGTCAGAAACAGGGACCCAATATTTACTGGTCCTTAGTTCATTATAATGCCATACATACATATGTATGTGTGTGTATACACACACATACATATATATCTATATATGAAAATCCCTCATCTCCATAAAAAGTCATAACCAGTATACAAAAGGATGAACTGCCCTCTTGCAGAAGTGACAAGAACTCAAATATCTGAAGCAATGACTAGGAAGAGAAAACATGGGATAAGAGAAAGGGCTCTGGCTTTTGAGTAAAAGAACCCAGATTCAAATATGACCTCTAAAAGTTGTGACTATTACTACTACTACTACTACTACTACTACTACTACTACTACTACTAGCTTATATTTATATAGTACTTACAGTGCGCCACACACTGTGCTAAGTGCTTTATAGTTGTTATTTTATTTGATCCTCACAATACCCCTGGAAAGTAGATGCTATTATTTCTATTTTACAGATGAGAAAACCGAGACAAACAAGTTAAGTGACTTGACAAGGGTCACACAGCTAATGTAAGAGTCTGAGGTCACATCATAACAAAGATTTTCCTGACTCCAGTCCCAATGCTTTATTCGTTATGCCTAGTTGCCCTACTACATGTATGACTTCGGTCAAATTACTTAGTTTTCTGGACCTCAGTTTCCTCAAGTGTAAAACTATGGTGGGTAGTGGTGAAAGGTTTGAATGAGATGTTCTTTGAGGTCTCTTCCAGTTCTGGGTCTATGATCCCAAGGAAAGAGGGAAAGCTTTATCTAAGTAAGTATGCCAAGTCCTCAGGTAGCCTTTCTGAAGGTCCTGTGGACTGACTCTGCTGGTGACAGATTCAGTTGTAGCCAGCCTCCTCAGCAATTGATACCCACTTGTTTCCACTCCTATTTGTGTCTAAGAATGAGAGAAATCCCTTGCCTCAGTTTTCTCTTCTCTCTCTCTCCCTGACTCTATGGGTTTCATTTTAGCCCTGGACTCTCCCCTAATATGAGTTAAAAATGCCATTATAACATCTTCTCTAGTTCCTTGAACAAAGTCTCCAAGTCCTAAGAGAACAAATATAGTCCCTTATTAGCATCAACTATATTAATACCACCATTTATGTACTATTTCTGGTGGTATCTTGCATCTCCTCTAAATTCAACTTGAGTTACCCTTGGTTTCCTGGCCATATAAAGAAACCAGCCACTGTGTTACTTAATTCTGTCTTCTTATCTTCTGACAGAATTCTGACAGTAATCGAAGTGTCATTTATGCTCTAACATTGAGGTTTGCCTTTAGGTGAATTAAAGTTCCATTAACTTACATAGGCCAACTGTATTTCCTTCCTGTTAGAAATAGCTTCCAGCCCACAATTTTCTATCCTCTGAGTGACATTGCATATTTTTGCTTTCATAGATGCTTCCTTCTGTCTTAGTAGTTTTGGTCAAAATACTTTTTCTATGCTACATTATATGGTAACATAATAAACTAATAACTCCCTTGAAAGATGATATATATTTTTTCATTATATATTTAATAAGATACAATTATGTGTATTTAAAATTTTAAATTTAAGCAAACATAACCACAATAAAAAAATTATGATTTCCTCCTAGTCCTACCTCAAGGAGAGTACTGTAATCACCCAAAATCAGAGTGTTAATGAAAATAATTCATTAATAATCCTGAGATAGGGGCAGCTAGGTGGCACAGTGAGTAAAAGTGCCAGCTCCAGAGTCGGGAGGACTTAGGATCAGTTCCGGCCTCAGATACTTAACACCCACACACACAAAAAAAACTGGCTATGTAACCTTGGGCAAGTTACTTAACCCCAATTGCTTTAAAAACAATAATCCTGATATAAAGTTGTCTTAGCATCATCATTCACACACATAGTTATTTATTCAGGAAACTAACTTTCTTTTTATTTTCTTTATAAGGTGTGTCTTGCCAGTATACTTTGATGACTCTGGAACAAAAAGTGACTTTGTGCAACTCTACCTACCTTCCATCAATTCATGCATGGGTCAAGGCATTGCCTATGACATCATTGGTCTTCTTTGAAAATGAAGGATGTACAACAATGTGTGAACATCTATAATTTTCTTCTTCATGTAAAATCATTTGGTTCTAGTAATCATGATTGACACCCTTTATATAGCACTAAGGCTTGCAGAGCATTCTACAAACATGTCATTTTATCTTCATGACAACCTTGGGAGTTAAGTGCTATTATTTTCTCCATTTTACAAATAAGGAAAATTATTTTTCTAGGGTCACACAGCTAGTGAGTGTCTGAGGCAGGTTTCAAACTCTGATCTTCCTGATTTTTGGTCCTATTGTCTATCTTTTGCACCATATAGGAATAATATCTGAGATCTAGAGTGGGAAGGGACCTCAGAGGTCATCCAGTACAACCCCATCATTTTATAGTAAAGGAAATTAAGGTACAGGGATGCCTTGCCCAAGGTCTCACAGGTAGCAGTTGCCAGATGCAGGATTTGAACCAGGTCCTCTGCTTTGAAACGCACTATACCTTCTTCCACTGTACCATATGGATTAGGTAAGACTTAGGCAAGTTTGTTCAATTATTGTTAATGAGCATTCATAGCAGTCTTCTGGCTCTTTAACATCTGTTCAATTGTATGTGGACATCCATATAAAATAGAATACAGATATGCTATTTTGTTGGCATAAAAACCATTTACTGTGTATGTATTTTGTATTTGATTCATAATATATGCATCTATCCCATTTCAGTGACTCCTTGGGTGCCATTAAATCTTAGGTGTTAAATGAATATTAATAGTTATGAGAGTATCTTTTATCTAGAAGAAGGAAGGGGAAAGTGGGATAGGTTTTCCTTTTCTCAACACAAACACATAAAATTAAGATCTTTAATTCTTCACCTTCATAATCATAGTAGGTTTATATAATAAAAAGACACTTAATATATGAGATTTACATATATATATATACATAATATAGAAAGCATGCCAATTTCTGACACCTTTTGCTTCATATATTCACTGGAAAGAATTTGGCAAAGTAGTAAATTTGACATATTCTTTCAATTACTATGTTGTGTGAAATCTATACATTATGAGTACAGAAGTGTTCTATTTTAAGCATCTCTCTCTTTTGGAAATCACACACATAAAAAGTACACAGTTGTATTTTGTTTTCCCCAAGTCCTTATTTTTCCTCTTACAATGTGGCATTTTGGGGGACCTTTGAGACAAAAGTGGAAAATGACATGGAAAATTCTATGTCCTCAGCAATCAACACTAGTCTTTGAGATCTCTTATCTTTGCTCCATTGAGGGTAACATCTCAGGAACTCCTGAGGACCCTCTGACTCTCACGTATGAGGGCCTTAAAGGCTCAACATATGTAGAATCCTTTGGTTAGTCTGTTTTTCAAGATCAAGGTCAAGATTCTTGCATGGAAAGAACTCTGGCCAGGGATTATTGCAGATAAGCAGACAGAAGTCCTACAGGACCATTCTAGAATGATGAGTCCTTTAAGATACTATCTTAATTCAATAATTATTTATTGAGAGCCTATCATATGCAAGTCACTTTGCTGAGTACTTGGTTTCATGGAGATAAAGATGAATGAAATACATTTTCTGCCCTCAAAAAGTTTGCAATCTAACCTGGTGAGATAATGTGCAGAAACTCAGCTACTTCCCTTTGGGCAAGAATGCAATAAGGAATTATCCATAACTTAAATGTGTCCAGAAGTTTAAAGGGACAGGAGTTAGTAAAGTTAGCCCCAAATTATAGGACTCAAAAAGAGTATTAGCAAACTCAGAGCAATGAGTCATTCTGAGATTTAGTCAGTCTGCTTACAAAACTTCCAAACTTTTCAAAAAGAGCAGTCAGTTTCGATTGTTTCTGGATTTATTGAATTTCAGACACTAAATCCTTTTCCATGAACCTCTCTTACCTTTTTTTCTACCATCACCTTGCTTGATCTCCATGACTCTTGAGAAAATGCCTGACTCACTAAGGCTGCTTGCTTTATTTCCTTCTACTATGGGATTCTGGCAATGCTATGCCCTGTGGAAAACAGTGACGAGAGAGTATTCACAGAATGATATTCTTTGCTCTTAGCTCTCTACTGACCCTGCCTGGTCCTGCATTTCTCTGACCTGGCTAGGATAGGCAGAATCTTTTACCCTGGTGAACCCTTGATAGCCCAGGTTCCCTCAGGACAGGGCAGATCACTATGACAAAAAATGACTGACAGGTTGATGTTGACTCGTACTTCTTGGACTCACTTTGGATGTTGCCAACTATATATGGACTTCACTATAAGCAAACCTGAGCAATAAACACCTGTAGCAGCAAGAACCCCAGTGTCCCCAGGGTGTCTGCCAACACAGTTTCTTGGATCTGCTTTGATAAAGGAAAGCAACTCAAAATGGGTTAACAAGCTTACTTTAATCAGTCAAACATATATCGTTTACCTCATTCAGGGGAAAAAGGTCAGCACCCCGAACTTCAAAGTATACAGGCAGAATTATCAAGACAGAAACAGATCAAGTAGCCAGTTTCCAAATTGTCCAAGCATTACATCCATACCAAATCAACATCTGGGTTTCAATATCTGGGTTTTTCAAAGCTGGGGGGGGGGCCCTCTGGACAACGGCTTCCCAGAATCCATATCAAATCACAGAACACTTCTCAAAGTGAGCCCCAAAACAAAGCTATACATCAGGGCTTATATAGCCTTCTCCTGGCTCAGAGAATGTAACAACCTTTTGGACCCACTTGCCAATCAAAAAGTATCAACTGAAAAACAAGCCTCCCACCCCAGGCCCCAGGTGCACTTTAGCCTAGGGGCAGGGAAGATCTTTAAAATTTACCTTCCCCTTACAACACCTAACTTTAAAAAAGTTAGATGTGAGAAAGGGTCTTTATCCACTTTGCAAGTGAATTATTTGTTTTACTAAAGGAATAATTTTCATTCACTTGTCTTTATTTTTTTAACAAAAATGTACTGATCATTCACCATGTGCCAGGTACACTGACAGATGCTGACAGTATATATACAAAGAGAAAAAACACAAGAATCCTTGCCCTCTAGATTATATTAGGGGAATTAACATGCATACAGAGAAGAAAATATATACAGAGTATATAAAAGTAATTTTCAGAAAGGTGTGGAGGCCACTAGCAACTGTGGGATCAGAAGAGTCTTCATGCAGGACAAGGAACTTCAGTAAAGCCTTAAGGGAAACTAGGGAATCTAATAGGTAGAAGGATAAAACAGAATATTCCAGGTGTGGGAGGAAAGTTTGTGGGAAGGCACAGAAATGGGGGGTAAATGCCATGTATGTATGGAAATGGCAAAATAGCTAGTCTGACTTGAGTACTTTCAAATAGTAAGATTCCCTAATACCTTCAGAATATGATTTGATTTTCTAAAATTAGATTTAAACACAAATTTTAGGAACATTTTTGTTGTTCAGTTATTTCAGGTGTGTCTAACTCTTCATGACCCCCACTGGGGGTTTTCTTGACAGGGATACTAGAATGATTTATCATTTTCTTCTCCAGTTCATTTCACAGATGAGGAAACTGAGGCAAACAGGGTTAAGTGACTTGCCCCCATGTAGTATCCAAGGCTACATTTGAATTTAGGTCTCTCTGACTCCAGGTCTGGCCCTTTATCCCCTGCACCACCTAGCTGCCCCTTTCAGAACATATCCATTGTATAAAGAGAGGAAAGTATATCTATAAAACAATTATTTGTTGGGGCGGCTAGGTGGCGCACTGGTCCTGGAGTCAGGAGGACCCGAGTTCAAATTTGACCTCAGACACTTAACACTTACTAGCCATGTGACCTTAGGCAAGTCACTTAACCCCAATTGCCCTCCAAAAAACAAAAAAACAACAACAAAAAAAGTTATTTGTAAATACACCAAAAAATATCCAAATGTCTTTTCTAAAATAAGCATATGGGTCCATAACACAGGGATTTTTTGTTATTCTTAAAAGTTATTGCAATATTTCATTTAGGATTTAATTTGTTAGCTGTTTGTTGCCAGCTTCTTTCACTCAAAATAAATCTACCAGGAACATCTCTAGGTTGCCCTGCCTCTGACATTAGAATGGCTCTGTGCTTCCTTTTCACTCTGTCAGGCTGTTTAAGTCTCCAGGTACTCCATAATACCATCTATGTATGCAACTCAGGTGGTATAAGTGGCTGTAATCACATGTAGGGAAATAAGGCATGTGAAGCAGATGGATCCTCTGCAGGGAACACAAGAAGCTAAGGAAATGAAGTAAAAATTCAGATGATGTTCTGCAGGTGGTAGAAAGTGTTGATTATTCTTATGTTTCCCATTCTAGCCCAAAGATGGATGACAAATAGAAGATGACTATGAACAAGAAATTATAAAAAATGGGAGCTCATCCAACTCTAAAATAACATGGGATTTATTTTTTCCAAAGATATTTTACCTTTTTTTCTAGGAAGGAAAAAAAAACATATTTGTTCATATTTCATTCCATTATGAGGTTGGTAAATTTTATTTATAATAATGCCAAAATTAGTGAATGGATTTGTATCAATACTAGTACAAGATAATCTCCCTTTCCCTTCCCCCCCATCACAATAAGAAATACATATTACCTGTATATCAAATAGCCTATACTTCATCTCAATAACAAAAAGACTTTCTATTCATTGTGAAAGAGCTGACAGTTCCTATTTAGAACAGGAATTGGAAACGAATTAAAGTTTGTATGTATCTAAATTTGACTATAACATTGACCATTTTTTAAAGCTCAAACATCCTAAAAATAAAATTATCAGCTTTTGTTAAGCACATTTTTGATAAAAAACAATCTGTCTTATTCATGCCAACTGTTGCCCTGACATCTTATTCTTGCTCCTTTAACCCTTTCCCCATAAACATCTATATCATCACCACCAAAAGGCATTTAAGCACTCACATATAACATTTATATGAACTGTAGTCTTCTGAGTTATATCCCAATAGACAATTCTATGGACTCAAGCTTCATAAAACTTGGTTTATGCTTAGAAATGCTCTGTCAGAAAAGCAATCATAAGAGATTGTTTAGAATGATAGAATTACTTAGACTTTTCTACTTAGGAAATATTTTTAAATAGTAAAATGTGAGAGCTTAAAAAGGGCATAATGAAAATAAAATGAATGATTCCAAGGACTGTTGGATAAGAAATTCAAATTAGAATTGGGGAAAAACTCTAACTGGCCAGATTCTAGGTTATAAATGACAAGGTGTTTATAGAAACCACTATTATTAAGTCTTAAGTCAGGTGTTTACATTGTACAATGATAATTATTTTATGAGAAAAAATAATAAAACCTTTTGGAAAGTGAAAACATTCTCTCTGCATGTAGAAGGGGACCCTAGATAAAAATCATGTTGATTCTGAGTCTTTTCAATGACATACCAAAAGAGAATAAATATTCTAACACCCATTATTTTGTGTGTTAAAGATAAACATCCTATTTTTAAAAAATCACCTTAAATCCTCTTGGAACTTACAGGAAATTCAAAGGCAGATAAAATGCTTAAAATTTTCTGGTAATCCGCTTTATGTTTCTTTTTTTCCCTCATTACTGAGGCTTTTCATCTTCTTTTAGAAGCAACGCTAAGCGTTTTTAATTCCAAGTTTTAGTAAGCTCACCTGAGAGTTGAGAGCCTTTCTGGTGTTGACCAACCATTTCTATATGAAAAGCTTTGATGTAACACAAAATATTCAATTAGCAAATAACAGCTAGTTTCTACATTAGCTAGAGAGAAGTCTGTGTAAAGGACATTCCTTTAATGTTGACCCTCATTTGCCTCACTGTCAACCTCCTCCACTTAAAAAGATGCAGTGAACAGCATCATTTTACTTCCATGAGTACATTCAAAATGGGGGCCCACTGCCAAGATTTTGCCAAACTGAGCCCTATTTTTCTGTATGCTAAATATAGAATATTTTTGAACATGATGGAAATAGCATTTAACACTCTGGAAGAAAATGTCCAAATACAAAACCACTTGGGACTGGCTAAGAAATAGAAGGGTAGATCAGTGGAAAAGGTTAGGTACACACAGCATAGTAATCAATGATTATAGCAATCTACTGTTTGATAAACTGAAAGACCCAAGCTTCTGGGATAAAAACTCACTGTTCAATAAAGGTTTCTGGGAAAATTGGAAAATAGTATGGCAGAAACTGGGTATAGAACAACATCTGGCACCATATACCAGAATAAAGTCCAAATGAGTACACAATCTAGGTATAAAGGCTGATACTATAAACAAATTAGGGGATCAAGGGATAGTATACCTGTCAGATTTGTGGAGAATGGAGTAATTTATGACCAAACAAGAGACAGAGAACATTTTGAAATGCAAAATAGATCATTTTGATTATATTAAATTGAAAATTTTTTGCACAAAGCCAATGCAACCAAGATTAGAAGGGAAGCAGAAAACTTGGAAAGAATTTTTACAACCAGTGTCTCTGACAAAGGCCTCATTTCTAAAATATATAGAGAACTGAGTCAAATTTACAAGAATACAAGTCATTTCCTGATTGATAAATAGTCAAAGGATATGAACAGGCAGTTTTCAGAGGAAGAAATTAAACCTATCTATATGAAAAAATACTCAAAATCATGATTGATTAGAGAGATGTAAATTAAAACAACTCTGAGGTACCATATCACACCTATCACATTGGCTAACATGACAAAATAGGAAAATGATAAATGATGGAGAGGATATGGGAAGCTTGGAACATTAATTCCTTCTTGGTGGTGCTGTGTGCTGATCCAACCATTCTGGAGAGTAATTTGTAACTATACTCAATGGGCTATAAAAATGTGCATATCCTTTGACCTTCTAGGTTTGTATCACAAAGAGATCATAAAAATGGGGAAAGAATACACATAGCAAAAATATTTATAGCAGTTCTTTTTGCTGTGGCCAAGAACTGGAAATTGAGGGGATGCCCATCAATTGGGGAATGACTAAACAAGTTGTGGTATATGAAAGTAATGGAATACTATTTTGCTATAAGAAATGATGAACAGGTGGACATCATAGAAAACTGGAAAGATTTGTATGAACTGATGCTAAGTGAAGGGAGCAGAACCAGGGGAACATTGTATACAGTAACAGCCACAGTGTTATGTAAGGACCTAAAATAATTCCAAAGGACACATGATGGAAAATGCCAGTCACATTCAGAGAAAAAACTATGGAGTTGGAATGCAGAACGAAGCAGACTATTTTCTTTTTTATTTTTCTTTCTCATAGTTTTTCCATTCATTATAATTCCTCTATGCAACAGGACTAATGTGAAAATGTGTTTAATAGGAATGTATGTGTAGAGCCCATATCAGATTGCAAGCCATCTTGAGAAGGGAGGGGGGAGGAGGAGAAAATTTAAAACTTCTAAGTGAATATTGAAAACTAAAAATAAATAATTTAATTAAAAAAGGAAAATAACCAAATAATCAACCTCTCCTAGTATTTTATTTTTCTGATTAACTTAGTTTCTATTCACTGAAGCAGCCCCCATTTTGAAGAATATTAGCAAGACAGTCTGACAGATTAATTTCCTTAGTGATAATAATTATCTGGAAATAACTTTTTAGGAAAAGAAAAAACCCTCTATAGATCAGAATTAACAAATTCAAAGGAACTAAAATTTTGTGATTCTGACTCAATTTCAACTCACATACAAATATAAAAGAATACTCATTCTTTTGTGAAGGTATAGGACAAGTGTAAAAAAATACTTCCTGATAGAATTTAAAATACATATATTATTATATATATATGTGTGTGTAACATATGTATATGTATACACATTCCATACACATATACTTGTATGTATATTTTTCACTAGAATAAAAATCACAAAAGAGCATATACACACAATATATTCAGAATCATGAGTATGTTTATTTTCTTTGAGCCAGCTGATATACTACATAATAGTTATTTTTTAAAAATGAAACTTAGTATCGCTTTCTCTCATTATTTATGTGGTTGTCTCAATATATTTCCCTGGAGACTAAAAAGATGTATTCTCTAGTGGCAGTAATTAAGAAAATTACTTTAGCTTTTTTGGCAATTTGTGCAAAAATCACAGGACTAATATTAGTCTTCTTTTTCACATATAGTGATATCACAAGACTGAAAAAAATCTGAAATATTTTGTGTCTAAAAATCACAGTCTAAAATTTGGAATTTCTTTTTTTTTAAAAGAAATTGGGGTTAAGTAACTTGCCCAAGGTTACACAGCCAGTTTTTTTGTGTGGGTGTTAAGTGCCTTGAGGTGGGAACCATCCTGGGTCCTCCCGACACCTGGGCCAGCACTCTTACTCACTGCACCACCTAGCCACTCCAAGGTTGTAATTTCATAAGTATGTTGAGACAGAAACCCTCATCTTATCACATGAAACAATTTAGAGGTAATACATAGACACAATTATTACCAAATAGCTAAATATATCCATTATTGCAAGTATATATTTTCATACCACAAATACAAACTCCAACCCTCAATGTCTTCTTCTATTATGTAATTATTGTCCATTTTGTCTAAAAATGTCCAATAGAGGCTCCCTTATAATTTTGAAAAAAATTATCTTGGGCTATCATTGGCATTCTATCTGCTGCCTTTCCTTTTTGTTACATCTCATGAGGCGATTAGACTAAATGGCTTCTGAAATTCCCTGTAACTTTCAATCTTTAAAACTATGAAGTTGCCCTATCTAAATTTATGATCGTATCATCCTTTTTAACTCATATCCACCTTCAAGAACATCTTTCAGGCTACTTCTTGGTACATGTTGATAACATGTTTTTTTTTATCCATTTCATCTGGGTGTCTTATAATTTTGCTTCTTCCAAGACTGTTGTATTGCAAGATTCACAAATATATAGCAACACCAAAGAAATCATGAATAGATAGAACTTTGTTGCAGTGTTTAGTTCATCATAACAGAAAGAACATCATCTCCCAAATGTCACTCAACTCAATCTCTTCCTCATACTCTACAGGAGTAGGCCCATCTGCTTTGCCTTCTGTATCTCTGTGTGTGATTATGTATGTATGTATGTATGCACGTATATATATATATGTAAATATACACGCGCACACACACACACACACACACACATAGACTTTCCCAAAAGTCTGCTTTTTTTTTTTAAAGCGTTATTAGCTTAAAAACCTACCCTAAGGCTTTTGTTATAGGTCATATGTATGTTTGTATATTAGGAGTTGATTTGTTGTCATTTGGTTATTTCAATTGTGTCCAAGTCTTCATGGCCCCTTTTTGGGGGTTTTCCTGACAAAGATATAGAAGTGGTTTGCCATTTCCTTCTCCCACTATTGTTCAGATGAGAAAACTGAGGCCACAGGGTTAAATGACTTGCCAGAGTCACACAATTAGTAAGTCTCTGCAGCCACATTTGAAGGTAGATCTTCCTGATTCCAGACCCATGCACTACCTTGATCCATGTATATATAAAGAGAAGCAGGGCAATGTGATATACTAGAGAGTTGACCTCAAATTCAGGAAGACTAGGGTTCTCTATAGCAGATTGGTTTGGGGGTACTGGAAAGGCTCCTTAATTTCTCAGTGTCCCAAGCAAATTCCTAAAACTAAAATTACAGAAAAAAACACAATCTGTATTGTTTGAGGGAATTCCTCACTGGGTGGATGCTTCCCATACTGATGTAATCAGGAAACAGACAGCAGGTACTCTAGAATAAAAGCCAATTTGCCTCCTAATAGTTCTACTAGTTATGGTTTTAAAATAAAGATGTGGTCTGCACAGGGTTAAATTTTTCATAATATATATCCTTATTTTTTTTTGCTTTGTTTTCTTGTTGGCTGGTTATAACAAAGTCTTTCATTTTACTATACATTTCACTAAAAAGCTACTGTAGTATTATAGGACTTCAATGTAATTTTTGTTGCCACTCAGTCCTTTTTCAGTCATATCCAACTCCTTGTGACCTCTTTCTTGACAGACATACTAGAGTGGCTTGTTATTTCCTTCTTTGGGTCATTTTACAGGTGAGGAAACTGAGGCAATAGGGTTAAGTGATTTGCCCAGGGTAACACAACTAGTAAATGTCTGAGGCCAGATTTGAACTCAGGAAGCTGAGTTTGTCTACCTGACTCCAGGCCCAGCACTCTGTCTACTGTGCTATGTAGTTTCCCCCCTAATGTAACTGATATGATGTAATTTGGGAATAGGAATATTTGGAGAATCTCACTATTAAAAGGGAATCCCTTTCATTTTGTGCTATCTTCATAGGAATTCTTTCAGAGTATTAGTAAGTGCTGTTGATAAGCATATGTCTCCCCTTATAATACTTTGCTGTGATATGAATGCAAAATAATTGATTGAACCCACTCATCTCTGTGGCTGCATTTATCATTGGGTCATATATTAACATATATGGGAGATACCTTGCTTGAAGAAAGCATTCAAGGCTATTTTTACTGGGTCAAATGTCTTATAAAGATTAAACAATATATAAAACAATGTCTTATATCCCATGTGCCTCTCAACCTACTGTATGTCAATAAAGAAGGGCCATAGCTCAAAAAATTTCCACCTATAGCAAGCATAGTTAATGTGGTAGCAGTGAAGAAGACAGTTTGATCACAGGTGAAGATCCATCCATGCCTCCAATAAGGGGTCTATTCTGATCCTCATACTTTGATGGTCCTGGTGCAAGTGGGACTTACATAAGTTACCTTGCAATGAGAGCCTGGAATGGATGAGGGGCGCGGGGTAACAGTGAGGAGACCATCAGAACAGATTGGAAAAGCAATCACTACAGAGAGGAAACAGACAGCAGGTACCTTAGGACAAAGGCCCATTTGTCTCCTAATAGTTATACTAGTAATGGTTTTAAAATAAAGATGTGGTCTGCACAGGGTTAAATTTTTAAAAAGGGATCATGCTGGTTTTTACAGATGGATTTCTCAGCAGAAAGATGAGAGAAAACAAATTCATTTTATGTCTATCAGTTTCTATGAAAAATACCAAAGCACAGCTAGACCTTATATTTATTAACAACAATCTGTATAGTGTCGATAGATATTTTGAAATGGTAACTAAGGGAACAGATGATAGGACTAAGAACTTTTCACATATAATTCACATTCATATTGCATTTCCCCAAAGACCTCCCTATCCTTACCCTGTATATTTATACAAAGATTTTCAATGACTTGAAAAAATCAACTAGAGATCACAGTTCATCTATCAGACAATTAATAAAGACATTGAACATCAGAACTGGGAAGGACCCAAGAGATTCTAGGACCCTAGGTTTTAAATACACCCATTTCAAGGGTGATGAAACTGAGAAACAAGGAAACTAAATGACTTGCCTGAAATGGTATAGGCAACTCCTGTAAAAGATAGGAGTAGAACACAGGCATCCCAGTATATAACACTTTCCTTTTCCATCACATTTCTTTCCTACCTTTCTCATATCAAAAGTCACCACAGTCCTTTCATTTATAAGTCTGGATTTTCTTTGCAGACCCAAAAGAAGCAGAAGTTTATCACATTACCCAGATAGAAACATCACTTCCCAATAAGTGACATTAAAATGGTAATATAGGGAGGAGGTTGACACAATTATATCTAATTTTACCCATGTGTTTCAAGAAAATGATTTTTTTCAGTTAAATGCTGTTAATTTGTCCACATTTGTAAAAGAAGAGGGAGTATGTAAGAATTAGAAAAAGGCAGTAAGATACAACGTAAAGAATGAAAAACTCTGGAGTCAGGAAAATGAGATTCAAATACCTTTTCTCACCTTCACTGAGAGACCAGGAGTAAGTCTCTGCCCCTATCTCTGTCTCAGTTTTTTTTTTCTCTAAAATAGGGAATTCCTGAGTTACAGGTTGAAATTTATTACTCACACTCACCATTTGCTCCTCCAGTGCCCTCTGTGGGATAATGATTTCTTTTTTTTTTTTCAGAATTATCTGTATTCCATATCTTCATTTGACATAACAAAACCAGAGGAATGTTGGTATTGCCTTCGAGGAAGTATTGGGGAGGGGGGCAATCAAATGAGTTCTGCAGTCTTCCAAAGGCAAGTCAACCTGTTCTCTTCAACCCCGGGCCCATCTCACTATCCAGATGCACACTGTCTGTCCAAGGCAAACACTAATGGGCAAGTTCTATTTGCTCTCTATTGAAATTCTTCAAAGAAGAACAAGAGTAAAAGACAGAATGAAGGAATTGCATGAGGAAGAGAAAGATTGATCATGGGGCAAGGTGAATAGCCAGGATGCTCTATAGGCTTCCTCATAATTCCAAGAGGAAGGGAAGAGGGCCTCCATCATAGTGGGTGAAACCCCTCCGAGTGAATTTATGGGATGACATAGGCTTGAAATGCAGAGGGAAAACAGTCATATATGTGTTATAACCTCTGTCACTGGAAGAAACTCCCAAACTGATGGGATGATAAATCCATTCAAACATAAAAAGGAGGAGGGTAGGGAAGGATGATGCTAATATTTATTATACTATTTTACTGACAGAGCTGTTATGAGCTAAGTGCTTTGTGAACTTTAAAATGGTGGATAAAAATGACAGTTATTTCTATGGTTGTTATTAAGAAGATCGCTCGACTTAATTTACTTATTATTGAACTAGAGACTCAGAGCTCAAATTTAGCCCATGCTTGCTAGTTAACCTACTTCATGAAAATGAGCAAAACTTGAAACTCTTTTGTTTTTCAAATTGCAAACTTTGAAAACAGGAGAGTAAGAGCACAGGGAACTTTGCCATTTGGCAATCAGTGGTTGGATGCCAAGTAGAATACTACTCATATTGACATTAAGCCCATGGATCTACATGAAACCTTCAATATGATACATCATTCAGAAATCCAAAATAAGGAAGGACAATACAGTCATGTGTAGAAGCTGACTCACTTTGAGTGCCCAGGTTAGCAGATGGTAAATGTAATTCAGGGTAACTAAATCTAGTCCAATGATTCTTAAAGTTAAGAAGAAAGACTATAAATGTTTATTGGCTATACAGCTGCTGTAGAATAGTGAATAAGGTGACATGTTAAGAATCAGAGCTTTATAAGGATATTTATGAGCTCTTTATTCCCGTGTTCAGGTGCAGGATAGATAGTGGAGACATGTGACTTACACTATTAAGGGACCAGCATTATCATACTGTCATATAGTAATAATGCTAATTGAGTCCCTTAGGTATAGGACAGCTGATATTATTTAGGGTAGGCAGCTATGGGAAGGATGGTGAAAATGGTACAAAACATTTAAAGGACTCTCTCCTCTTTGTGCATCCTATTCTATCTGTGTTCCAGCCTCCTATCCCACTCCACTCAAAATGATCTGGTTCATCTCTGGACTCAAATTTCTACCTCTGTGCCCTTGCACAGGCTTTCTGCCATACCTGGAATTTACTCTCTCCTCACCTCTGCCTTAAAAATTTCTGAGCTTTCTTCAAGGCTCATCTAGATGCCACTTCCCATGCAATCCAATCCACCTCATTATTACTACTCTTTCCCTCCCTCTACTAGCTTCTATTTACATATTTGTTTTATAGGTTGTGCCCCCCAATAAATTCTAGACACCTTGAGGCCAGGGCCCTTTCTTTTCTCTTTGTATAATGAAGAACTACCAAAATGCTTTATCATATAGTAGGTACATGATATTTTCATATTTCCATATTCTTTGGATCCCTGAGTAATCAGTGGTTAGCATGACTTGAGAGTGGAAAAGGATTACCTTTCTACTGGGCTGATGTATGCTGTCTGAGTCCCGAATCCTAAATTGAAATTGGTATTATCTTAAGAAGCAACCTGGCATAGCAGAAGGAGTGTGGAATTTAGGGTCAGGAAGAACTGAATTCAAATCCCATATCTGAAATTTACTAGCTATTTTGACTATTTTGAACCCCAATTTTCTCCTCTGTAAAATAAAACAGGAAAACTCAAGAGTACCCAAAGACTCAATATTTCACACTCAATGAATAATACAAAACAGAACTATAAATAATTCTAAAAGAATAAAAAAATGTTGACTGAAGAGGTCATTATAGATATTTGAGGAAATAGGTGATCAACTTAGATTAATAAAAGATGTTTATTTTTGTAACAGAGGTTTTCTTTTTTCTTGCTTTCTCAACTATGAGAAGGAAAGATGCATTTTCATGAGAATTAAATAAAATTTAATATTAAAAGAATTTAAAAAATAAGTCTATATAAGAAGCTCGTGAAGCCAGGTAAAAGAAGATTGACACAAAAATAAATATAGTTGTTAAAGTACATGTGCAGATAACTTAGAAACTGGGAGGGAATACTAACACATTAAATAATGAAAGTTCTCGGCCCCCAAAATAACTTTAAGAATTAGAATGACCAACCAGACTTATTACTTGCTTATATTTGTGATATTTAGGGTCTGAATTAGTACATGCCAAGGCCTCTAGCACATCCATTTGTTAGATCCCTCCAATGGAGTTGAACTCCCATTCCTGACCCAATCCTGGCCAGATCTGTACTCCTGTCCACCATGCTATTCCCATAAAAATAATGCTATTAATAGTGGCTAGGTTCCCAGGTTGCAACCTATTCCCCACACCTACTTAATCTACAATGTAAGTGAAGGTCTTATGCAATAGTATTTAATTTTTTTCCTATTTGTCATTGTAAACACACATGACTTCTGATACATAATAACCTAAAGAGGGCTTTGTGCATCATCTTAGAAGCTAAACTACTATTTATATCATGTTTTCTATGAAAAAATACAGTCCACATGCCAAAATATGATTTACAAATGAGCTTTTGGAATAAAACTCACGTATAAGTCTGGGGATCTTTGTTGTTCACATGGTACACAGTAGTGAAAGGATATGGAATGAAATACTACTTCAACTGGGGTGAGGTTAATCCTGGAAGGGTCAGGTAAATATACACTGAATAAATATTTCAGTGAAAAAAAGTTAAAGAAATTATAGGATTATAAATAATCCCCCTAATTCTTTTCCATATTTTAAATCACAAAATGCAGATGTATTGTCCTTATGTGTGGACTATTGAAGTTGTGAAACTCTAAAGACTTCATGACTAAAGCAACTTCTGATTTTATTTTTAAGCAGAAAGCTGTGCCTTTGTGAAAAATTTAGTAATTAAATAGAACTTTAGATGACATTTAATGACATAAGCAATCATTGTCATGTTTTATAGTAATTAGTAATAAGTGGTAAAGCAGTTCATGGAAATGACAATAGTTATTTTTATAAAGTCAAAATAAAAATGTCTTTGGGTCAGCTTTGGGGAGGTGTGAAGGGGAATTGGATAGAGAAGCAGATTATTCCAAAACTGCTCTTAAAAGTCTTGGATTAGAGTCCAGGGGATCCCTAATTTTTCATCAGCAGGTATATATAACCTGGGTAGTAGCAGCCCAGAAATCGAAGACCTTAAGTTCTCCTTTTCTATCTCAAGGTCACCTAACATTTGAAACTCCTGGCCAGTGATCCCACTGTCCTAAATGATGGTTGCTTCAGCCATCTATATCCTTAAATGCAGGACTGAATGTAGCCACACTTCACTTTATTACCTGGTCATCTCCTGGCAAGCCACTCAGCTGCCATAGGTATTCCTACCCTCTCTTCAATTCCAGTACTAGAAACATAATGAAGTCAGCTTTGTCCTCCTCCTCAGAAAAGGGATGCTTATCCAATCCCCTGTACCTCCACTCACCATTGAGGGCTTTATTCCAAACCTAATACCCCTTCTAGGTCACCACTTCCCATGTTTCTAGTCTCCTACTATTTGAATGTAAATTCCTTGTGTGCAGGAAACATCTTCATTTTTTTCTTCATATTCTCAGGGCCATGCTCACTGCATCTAAAAAGCTCTTAAGAAATCATCACCAACTGATTGTTTGCTTGCTTTGATAAGATCAAATAAGGGTCTTAGAAGTCATCTAGTACAATCAATCCACTGCACAGATGAGAGAACTGGGAAACAAAGAATTTACGTGACTTACCCAGGGTCACACATATATGAGGCAGAAGAGATAGAATTTGAATACAGGTTAGCTGGCTCAAGACCCAGCATTTTTTTGACTATACCATACTGCCTGTCTCTTTCTAAATCTTATTTCAAATTGTTTATGAGATTCCAAGTATATCTATATCAAGACAGGGCTAAAGTGAAATGCCACTTGAATGCCTGAAGGAACCCTTTTCAGTACTGAGCTGAACTGAAGCACTGGGTGCTGATCCCTACAAAACTAGGAAAGTCTATGAGTCCTCTTTTTATACTTTTAAATGATATAAAATTTTAATGCCCCTACCACAAACATAGGTGATGCAATGGATAGAGTGTAGGTCCTGGAGTCAGGAGTACCTGAGTTCAAATTTGACCTCAGATACTTACTAGCTGTGTAACCCTGGGCAAGGCACTTAGTTTCCTTTTTGCCTCAGTTTCTCCATATGTAAAATGATCTGGATTAGGAAATGGCAAAGCACTCCACTATCTTTGCCAAGAAAGCCCTTAAAAGGGTCACAGAGTATTGGTCATGACTAAAAAGACTTAACAACACTAATGACCCCATATAGCAGGCATTTAACATGTTCCAGGGTTAGCAATAAATGAAATACAATAGAAAATAATTCAGTCACTTTGAGGGGAAACAGTCTATTACTCAGAGAGTTTTCTCTAGACCTCAAGTATTATTTTATCTAAGACCCATTTTGATGTATCTAGACCCTCCAAATGAATATAGGAAAGGGAGATTCAAGTAAGATTGCCATGGGAGTCATCTCACTAGCAGCTAGGTTTCCCCATCAATGCTCTTATCGTGGCACTCTAATTACTCCTGATAATTAATCAAAGAGAAGAAAAACTACTCCATATGGAAGAAAGACTTAGTTGTAGTCAAGACTTTGAGATATGGAGACACTATATTGAAAAACCTTGACCCATAGCTTATTCTTACCCACAAGGACCATGAGAACCTGGAGTACCTTCAGACTGAGAGTTCAAACCCAACATGAGACACATTAGCTAAATTTTACTTCTTTTTTAAATATACTAGCTGGTAATTGAACTAATCTGATAAACTAATTAAATATGAAATCTAAGCAAAGAAATTTCCTGTTGACAGGGCCTTTGCAACTGGAGTTGGATGTGAAGATCAGGTTAAGCCTTGTTTTAGGAGGTGTTATCTGAGTTCTACAAGGTAGAGTTTAGGGGGGAGTAATTATCAACTAAATACAAAGGTGGGAGAATATATGTCATACATCAGGAATGTATGACATCGGGAATGTAGGTTTGTGTAGAATGTGTAGTATACATGAAGGAAACTTAATATACAAAACTCCTGGAAAGGTAAGCTGAAGACAATTGTGAAGGGCTTTAAATGGCAAACAGAAGAGTTTATATTTTATTTTAGGCAATAGGAAGCTAATGGGGGTTCTTTACAAAGAGAATGGCATGGTCAGACCTGAGCTTTAGGAAAATTAACCTGGAAGCTATGTGGAGAATTGATTGGAAAGGGAGAAAGACTTGCCTCAGGAAGATCAATGTTGTTTCCTTAAAAAAAAAATTGGACTTTTTTTTTCTTTTTTGTTCTCTATCTCCCCAGGCAATAATGTGTTGAAGTTGCTACTGTGCATAAAGTGCTAGGCACTTAAATGCTTTTTGAATTAAAGTCTACATTCTATCTTAACAAACACAACAATGGAAATGTATCCAGCAATACACTCTAGCCAACCATTATTTCCAAATATACCTTTATGTTTACAAAGGTGGCAGGAGAGAGCAATTTACAGAATGGTACATAATAGGAATACATGAAAGACAAAAAAGGTTGTTATGAGGCTCAAATGAGATAATGTATGGGAAAGCACGCTGGAAAGCATAAAGTGCTATATAAAGAAAGAGTTTCTTGTTACTTTAAATTATTACAGAAATGTATGGTGGTTATATATTTACTTTGATGACATTTATGGTCATAACTAAGATTTGCTTGATTCCATGTCCTGGTTAGGAACAAATTTCCCCATTATAACAGTATTCTTATTTGAAAATACTATTCAGGCTGCAATAGTTCAGGTTATGGAAGTATTTCTGGGAACACATGGCAATAAAAAGGGGGACAAACTTAGTCACACTTATACTCACAGATAGATGCACAAATGAACCAGTCTAATGTTGAGAAAATCATTCAGGAAAATCATGACAAGAACAAGAAACTGATGTATAACATTTTGCCCAAGAGCATTTCTGGAAGTCACATTAAGTAAAATAGAGGAGCAAGGCATTGCTTACTCTGTGCCTCAGTTTCCTCATCCATAAAATGAAATGATGAAACCAAATGATCTCTAACATTTCTTTACATTGATAATATGATATGGTGGAAATAATATTAGACTTGGAATCTTGAGACTTGAGTTAGTTTTCTAACTTTGATAATACCTACCTATATGATTTCAGTCAAGTCATTTAACCTCCCTATGATTCAGTTTCCTTGTCTGAAAAATAGATACAATAATACTTATAGTACCTACTTCATGGGAATTCTCTGAAGAAAGTAACTTAAAAAACATAAAGTTCTATACAAACGTGTTGCCTAATCACAAAAGAAATAAGATGAGAAAGCTCAGACTGGTATCTAAAATAATCCTATCCCCTGACCCTTGAATTGAGTCACTTGAATTACTTTTCTACTTTGCAATTTTCTCAGGTAAAAGTTATTATGTAAAGGCCTTATAGTAAGGTAATATTATAATGATAGGTTTTACAGAAACTGCACCACACACACACACACACACACACACATACACACTACTCTGATTTTAGTAGAAATCTTGTGTTCCGTAAATTTTAAATCTTTCTCCCATGAGTCTCTGACTTTTTTGCCACCAGCTATGTAATAACTGAACTGTTGGGCAAGCTCTCACCTTGCCCTCGGCAGGACATCCCCAGTTGGGTGAGCTCCTCTATAATTGTAGATAATTTTAGCTTGAAGTAAACTTTGATCAAAGATTAGCCTCTTCATTTGTCCTCGGGGCCAAGGCCTGAGAGAAATAAGGGCGGACTTAATGGAAATTGTGAAACAGGCTGGAAAAATAATTCTGTCTGCTTAGTCCCTGTTTTATCTTTTCTGTTTGATTGATATTCTTGGAAATCTGGATCTTCAGAGAAATGACTTTTGCTATAGATACTATTATTATAATCTTTAAACCTCCTGATACATGGAAGAAAGGTCTTCTAGCCTTATTATATTTTTATCTCAACTATAATTATTATGTATTGGTAGTGTAGATTTACTTGTTTGTATAATGCATCATATCCTCCCCACACTCCACTGACCTCAATTAAAATAACTGTAAGCTTTACAAGGGCAGGGTTCTATGTCTTAAGCATTTTTTTTATCTTCCCTAACATCAATAATGTACTTTATACAAATTAGACACACTTAATAAATGGTTAAAAATGAATAAATGAGGATACATGATTAGCTATGGATGGCACAGTAACAAACATAGTTAATGTCAGAATTTTAATGAAGTAGAAATATGGAATTGGATAAGACAGCACGGGCACTGGAGGACAAGAGAACCATGTCAAACAGCAAAGTAAAGGAGAAAGAGCATAGATAATCCCCAAGGGTCAATACTTAAAGGAAGTATCTGAGAACTGAAATGGCAGTTATGGCAAGAATGATCCCAGAAGAAATTAAGTAGTATAAACATGTTCAAACCTGAATGAGGATGGATGGTACCTGTGATTTATTGCAATTACATGTTTTGAACCTCAGCCTGTCTTTAAATGGCTAATTGTAGTTGTCAACATGAACTAACTGTATACGAGGCAACTAATTTCATGAATCAATGGGTAGAGTTGGGCCGGGTATTAGGAAGACCTGAGGTCAAAGCCAACCTCATACTAGTAGTAGTAGTAATAGTAATAGTAGTAGTAGTAGTAGTAGTAGTAGTAGCAGCAGAAGCACCACCAGCAGTAGTAGTAGTAGTAGCAGCAGCAGCAGCAGCAGCAGTAGTAGTAGCAGTAGCAGCAGCAGCAGCAGCAGCAGTAGTAGTAGTAGTTGTTGTTGTTGTTACCCTTGTAATAGCTATGTGACCCCATTCAATTCCCTTAACCTGCCACAGTTTCAATTGTAAAATGGGGACAACAATACATTCCAAGGTTGTTGTGAGAATTAAATGAGATATTTGTAGAGTGCTTAACACAATGTCTAGCACATAGGAGGCCTTAATAATGTTTGTTAACTAACCTTTAGCCCCTTTTCCCCCCTGTAGCAGCAAGAACCCCAAGCATGCTCAGGGTTTGCTGCCACCACAGGTTCTTGGATCTGCTTTGTTAAAGGAAAGCAACTCAAAATGGGTTAACAAGCTTACTTTAATCAGTCAGACATATATCGTTTACCTTGTTCAGGAGAAAAGGCCAGCACCCTGAACTTCAAAGTATACGGGCAGAATTATCAAGACAGAAACAGATCAAGTAGACAGATTTCCAAACTGTCCAACCATTACATCCATACCCAGTCAACATCTGGGTTTCCACATCTGGGTTTTTCAAAGCCGGGGGGGCCCTGGACAACGGCTTCCCAGAATACAGATCAAATCACAGAACACTTCTCAAAGTGAGCCCCCAAAATAAAGCCTCACATCAGGGCTTATATAGCCTTCTCCTGGCTCAGAGAATGTAACAACCTTGTTGACTCACTGGCCAATCAAGAAGTATCTACTGAAAAACAAGCCTCCCACCCCAGGCTTCAGGTGCACTTTAGCCTAGGGGCAGGGAAGATCTTTCAAATTTGCATTCCCATTACATTGACCCACACTTGTTTGATTATAACAGACCAAGTGGAGGAAATGAGGTCTACTACAGAGAATTGCAAACAGTCCTGACTTGGGTCATGGTCTCTGGTAGAGAACTTTACCCCATTTGCATGCTTGGATGGTTAAAGTCTTCCTTCCATTGCTGGGATTTGGCTATTTTTCTTCTCCCTGAAAGTCAGGTTACTGGCAACTACTTGCCTTCAATGTACCTTCCTTTTAAGGTTCTCTGACTTTAACCTACTCTTGCAGATTTTTTCAAACCTCTTTTTTCCGCAAACTCTATCTTTCAGCTGAAGTTTTCCCAATATGAATTGTCCGAACTCTGCACTATCACAGGCTGTCCCTCATTTCTGGAATTCATTCCCTCATTATCTCTGCCTCTCAGAATGCTTGTCTTCTTTTAAGGATCAGCTTAGTTATCTCTTCTTTTATGAATTCTTCCTAAATCCCTGTCCCCACCTTTAATCTTTTTCCCCTCCTCCTCAAACTACCTTATATTTATCTTATTTGTGCTTATATTGTATTCTCCCAGCACAACATAAGCTGCTTAAAGGAACAAATTACTTTAGCTTTTTTTTTCTTTGAATCTCCAGCATCCAGAAGTTAGGTGGCCTAGAGGATAGAGTGCTGAGCCTATATTCGGGAGGATTCTCTCTGCGAGTTCAAATCTGGCCTTAGACATTTTCTAGTTGTGTGACTCTAGGCAAGTTAATTAACCTCCATTTGTCTCAGTTTCCTCATGTGTAAAATTAACTGAAGAAGGAAAGGGCAAACCACTTCAGTATTTTTGCCAAGAAAACCCCAGAGTCACGAAGAGTAAGGCACAACTGAAATGAATGATTAACAACATCTAGAAGAAATCCAAGAACATGGAAAATGCTTAATATGTTTTTGTTATATTGAACTGAATTGGCAATGGAAATTACGTATAGGAACAGTGAGGCCATTAGATTTTATATCAAGAATTGTAAAGGAGAGGTGTCCAATGTGTGGTCAGGCTGCAAGACTTCAAATGATATTTGAGTTAGATAAAAATGTAATTGGGAAATATTTAACAAAATAAATATAAAAGTGCAACAGAACACACTTAATGTTAATGTGTGGTTTTTCTAAGTGAAGATGTTTCCTGCAGAGATATTTACATATTATCATCCTTTACTTTACAGATGAGACCCAGAGAAGGTAAGTGACTTGTCCAAGGCTACACAGGATGCCTTTGAACTCAGGTCTTCCTCATACCGGAATCAAGTTTATCCATTGCTTCACATAGTTGCCTCATATTGACTTAGTTCAAGCAGACAACTACAATTAACATGGACTAGCAGAGCCAGGATTCAAACTGGAGACTACTGACTCCAAAGCCAGTACTTTCTACACATGCCAGCCTCACAGGCTAAGCATAAAAAAAGACATGATCTTTCTGGGGAATGGCAAGCACAGCAAGTTACTTTGAAATATGTGCTAAATTTATATCTTCTTTATTCCATTGTGCTCCAAAACTTATACCTGAACCTAGACCATGTTGCTTTTTTTCACTACATTCTTAAATTCGATAGCTCCCCTATCATTGATTTACATCCCTGATCCGGTACCTGCCTCTGGTTCCTCAGTTTGGCTCCCAATACCTATATTTATCCAGCCCTGTACCAAAATGACCAACTTGGGACTTCTGGATGGCCCCTTTTAGTCATGAGCTTTCTCTAATCACTGGCTTGAAAAGACTCAGTCTACAGCATGGTGGATACCAGCTCTATCCTGTGGTAGGTAGATATAATGTTGGAGTTGGAAATAATAGTATATGTTTATCGAAAAATGGACATGAGCTTCATCCAACAAATTAAATAGAGTGCTATATTTTCCCTCTATGCTTGTGTGAAAAGAATTAGTACACAAGAAAAAAAGACTGATCATAGAAATTCTTTCCAAAAAGCCACCTAGGATAAAGTCTGGGTCTGGTACAGAGTCATCCTAATCTGCTACACCAGTAATTGGCAGCCTTGCAGACTTGGTATGCCAAGTCTCCTTTTATCCATTTCTTTGTGGGGGGAGGGCAGGAGAAAGAAGTTGGCAGCATTTATCCATCCCTAGTTACTCTTCCTCTCAAAGGAGGTAATGCTGCAGTGGGAGGTGATTTGGCCAACCCTTTAGGCAGGAATATAGCTAGGCATACTCCAAGGGAAGTCTGGCCCATTGGCTTTCCACCATGTCTCCCTCGGCTTCCTCAGCTACCATTCTCAGAGATGAATTCTCAAGGAAGAGGCATGAATGGCTCTTTGCTCTCTATCTTTATTCCAATATGCAGAACTGTTTAGCCTTACCCTGATTTTCATTGTAAGTTGCTGTATATTTCTTGTAGCTTCTGCAATGAAACAACTCTAAAGAAGCTTTTAAAAAAAGGTGATGAATGAATGTAAATGTCTCAACCATGAATAAGTGATGAGGCCCCTGTCTATACACCAGATGCTTGCCAGCACTCTTTGTGGGGCCCAGTGATTTATAGATGCCATACCATAGCTCCCATAAATGTCAGTTGCCTGAAGAGGCTCTGAATAGCTCTCCCCCAGCATTCGGCTGGCCCAGCTGTCTCTTCATTACAGCCTTGTTCGATGATGTGAGTGAAAAAGTAATGGGCACATTTGATTAGCTTGGTACTAATTACTATATCAATATTGAGAAGAAAGTTACTTTCAGACAGTGATTATTATCTCTGACAGTCAAGAATGGAGTCCAGCTAAATACACTTGACTATTAAACTCAGCCTAGGGGAAAGTCTCTTCACAGGCTTTCTATTAAGTGTAGCTGCACGATTTCAGGGATGCAGATGTGATGTGGAATGGGGAACACCTCAGCCTCATTTTGTTCAGAAACTAATAAAAAAGAGATTCTAATAATAAAGCAATGAAGATAAACAATAGAGACTATCTCCTCATTTTCTGAATGAGGAAAACCTATGAACTATCCCTCAATTTCTGAATATAAATATAAATATGTGTGTTCACATATAAGTATGTATATATACTTCACATATATGTATTTATATGTTCACATATGTGTGTATACACACACATACACACACATAAACATGAGCAGTTAAGAGGAATAGAGTGGATAGAGTACTGGGATGGGAGTCATGAAGACCAGAATTCAAATCTGATGTCAGACTCTTACTAGCTGTGTGACTTAACCCTGTTTGTCACTCTGTCTGAGGCAAGATTTGAATGGATGTCTTCTGACTCCATACTTAGTACTCCTACCTCCTGGCTCTCTTCTCTCCTCACCTCCAACTAGATGTGATAATTTGATCAAGTCCTCAACTTCGCTGAGCTTCAGATTCTTCATTTATAAAATGAAGAGATTTGTCCGGATGACATCTAAGGGCCTTCAAAGTTGTAAATTGAGTATGTCCACCTCTGCATTTTTGGAAAGGGGAGGGGGAAGAAATGAAGGAGCAAGTCACTTAACCCAGTTTGCCTCAGTTTGATTATCTGTAAAATGAGCTGGAGAAGGAAATGGTAAACCACTCTAGTGCCTTTGCCAAGAAAACCAAATGGGGTCAAGAAGAGTCAGGCATGGTTAGCTGACAAAATGACATAATGTATATATACATATGTATACACACACATATATATAGAGAGAGTTATATATGCAATCAAAATTGATAAAGATATATGTATGTATATGTATATAAAATATATGTATGTATATAAGAAGAATGTCACTCTACCAATTTTAATCAGCACCTACCATTTATAGTCTTACAGAGATGCTTAAGGGCACTGAGAGGTTGCAACTAGGGTTTTTACTGAATCTAAGGTCAATGTTAGCGGCTATGCTAATTTGCCTCTTCCCTCCTCTGTCCTCTCAATCCCTCTTTCATTTTTCTTCTCCTACTCGCTCTGCCCCTTCTTTTCTCCTCTCTCCTTTCACTCTCCTCTTTACCTTTTTCCTCCCACACTCCCTCTCCCTTTCTCTCTCTTCTACTTCCTCGTTCATTTTGTCTCCCTCCCCATCTTCTCTCCCTATTTCACCCCTTTCCTTTCCCTCTCCCTTTCTTCTTCTTCTTCTTCTTCTTCTTCTTCTTCTTCTTCTTCTTCTTCTTCTTCTTCTTCTTCTTCTTCTTCTTCTT
>NW_027185597.1:4511078-4550640 GCF_028583685.1 Petaurus breviceps papuanus | reverse complement strand
TTCTTCTTCTTCTTCTTCTTCTTCTTCTTCTTCTTCTTCTTCTTCTTTTCTCTCTCTCTGTCTCTCTCTCTTTCTCTCTCTCTCCTTCCCTCCCTCCCATTCTCTCTTCCACTCCCTCTCTCCTCTGTTTCTCCTCTTCTTTCTCCCTCTCACTTTCCCTTTCTTTCTCCCTTTCCCTCATCCACTCTTCCTTTTTTTTCTTCTCCCTCCAAAAATGTAGAAGTGGACATACTCAATTTACAACTTTGAAGGCCCTTAGATGTCATCCAGACAAATCTCTTTATTTTATAAATAAAGGATATGAAGTTCTGAGGAGATGAGGACTTGCTCAGATTCTCACATATAGTTGGAGGTGAGAAAAGAAGAGAATCAGGAGGTTAGAGCACTGGGTGTAGAGTCAAAAAACAGCCATTCAAATCTTGCCTCAGCCACTTACTATCAGTGTAGCTGTAGACAAGTCTCTTCATTTTTCTGACCCTCAGTTTCTCCACCTATAAAAAAGTGGCTAGAGTAAATTACTGCTGAGGTTTCTTTCAGTTTGAAATGTTTGTTCCTATAGATACTAAACTCTTCTAACCATCAGCAGTCCAGTGCTTTTTCCATTGGTCTCATGCTGTCTTCTAACTAGGCAATAATGTACCTGGCATACAAAAAGAAAAATGTAATAAAAATAAGCAAAATAGTCTAAGTTCCTTTCAAATTTTACAGATTCTTGTGCTTCCTTCTTGACAGGTCTCAATAGGAGATGTGACTACGAATTTTTGTTCCTTTGAAAGACTTTATCTTTAGTAAAAGAACAAAAAGGCAGACTTTTAGGTTTTTTTTTTTTACAAACTCTATCTCAACTTAAACTGCTGAGTTTTGAACAAAGGTGGTATAATTCACCATTTCCAACTCTATCAGTTCAGCTCATGGGTGCCATCTCCTGTCATTAAAGAAGTTAAGTCATTTTTAGGGCTCTTATCTTCCAAATCATTTAGGGTTCAATAAATGAAGTTCAAAATTTCAAAATACACTGAGCTCTGGGAACGGGCAGAAAAGAACAGTCAGGAATGGGAGCTGTTATGTGCTTTTGCTAACAGCCTAGTGGGTATCCCTGTAATGAGTTTTGCAGGAAATATCACTGTCTTCCAGCTAAGAAAATACAGGAGCAAAAGGATGAATAAATCCTTTCCCATGTAGGGAAGTGAAATTGTTCACCACATGAAGCCAGGACACTTTCCCTGTCCTGATAATGTCACTTTCTAAGTTGCATGGGTTTTGATGGTTTACATTAATCTAAAGTCCCAATTCAGTAGACCACTAAAATAACTGATCCTGAACCTTCTAAATGAAATGAACAGATTATAGAGAATATAGTATATGCTAAAATTCTGGGCCAGTCCCAGATGGAATAGTGCCTTAGAAAAGCAATAATAAAAACCTCCCCATAAAGGAGCCATTTAGCACATTTATGATCACTTCTGGCAATATCTTCAGGGGAAGATAGAATCTTGACGAATGAAGTATGGCCCCAATGATTTTGGCAATAATCTTTATGAAAAAAATGTTAGGGAAGGTATATTTACCAATCATTGATGTACCATGACTTGGGGCAACTCCATCTTGTCCTGACAGTCTTTAAGGATGGATAGGGACAGAAAGTGGGCCTGTGATTTGATTGGAACAGCCAGCTCCTGGTCAGGACATTATTGACCAATGCATATCTGTATATCCTTTGCAATTTACAGTTTGAGAGATTTGCAAAGAGCAATAAGAGGTCAAGGAAGTACTTGCCCAGGGTCACTCTGAAGCCAGCTGTCTATGTATACCACCATCTTGCCTCTAAAAGACATTGTATGGATATTGATAAAAGATGGGTAGCCAGGTGGTACAATGGATAGAGTACCAAACCTGGAATCAGGAAGACTCTTCTTCATGAGTTCAAATCTGGACTTAGATACTTCCTAGCTGTGTAACCCTGGGCAAATCAGTAAACCCTGTTTGTCTCAGTTTCCTCATTTGTAAAATGAGCTGGAGAAAGAAATGGCAAACTGCTCCAGTATCTTTGTCAAGAAAACCTCAAAAAAAAAAAAAGAGTCATGAAGATTCTTACAGAACTGAAAAACAACTGAATAACTTTCATTTCTGCAGCCAGTTCTCAATGCATACCACCACGTTGTACGGTATTAATTGTATGGATGTTAATTAATACGGCAGTATCCTGAGAGAATCTTACCATAAGTCTCTTGAACATAATTAGAATCTGGGGTTTTCCTACTGCTTGAATAATCAAGATGAAGGATGCTGTGGTATAAGTGGAAAGAATTTTAGATATGAAGCCAAAGGACCTGACTTCAAGTCATGACTCTCTTACTCACAAACTAGAGGAATTTGATCAAGTCATTTAATGCCTTTGGATAATTTAGTTTCTTTATGAATTAAATGAGGGGATTATATGCTCTCATCTCCATCTCCAAAGTATGTTAACCTATTCCCTGATGTCAGATGACATGAAATGTTATGAAAATTCCTAGGCTTCCTTCTGGTAGATTAGAAAAAAAACAAAACAAAACAAAAACCATAAACTCTCAAGTTAATTGTTATGGGAGAACATATGTTCTAAGTGTCATCAACTTTTTAAGCAATAATGATAACATCCAGTGTTTACATAGTTTTTTGAAGTTTTTCAAAGAGCTTTATAAATATTATCTCATTTGATCCTTGCAACAACCCTAGGAGGCAGTGCTATTATTATCTGTGCTATTATCCCTATTTTACAGTTAAAGAAACTGAGATAGGCAGAAGTTAAATGACTGGCCCAGGATCATACAACTGATAAGCATCTTAGGCTGGATTAGAACTCAGGTTTTTCTCACTTCAGGACCAGCACTCTAACCACTATGCTGGCTACCTGCAAGGTTTTGGCAAAGTACTCCACAACATGAAGGGGTGAGGTGGTGTCTTTCAGTATTTGATCTCTATGTAACAAATAAAATAAAGGTAAACTGAGGCACAAAGTTTTGAGTATGATCAATTCATTAATAAAACATAAACTTACCAACAAATAGAACTTCATCTTCTTCCAAAAAGGTAAGACCCCCAAATGAGGAGGACAGCTCTCTTTTATAGTTTCAGGGAGTACAGAACAAAGAACAAGACATTGCAGGCAGTTAACAAATTAAGATTGGGTAAGAGAGTTCAACATTACATATGGTGAAATCAGTATGATTAGTTATAGAGCTGAGGCATGGGGAGAAAACATTGGTTGGAAATTGGGAATAAGGGGCTTGCAACAGCCCTCTCCTTCCCTACTGTGACCAAGAAATATTCACTGTTTGAATCCACCTACAAGGTTAGAGATAGTGAACCAGACTTCTTTGGATAGCCAACCAGACATCCTTGAAGGATACCTTGATGGTTGTAATGGGAATGTAAATTTTAAAGATCTTCCCTGCCCCTAGGCTAAAGTACACCTGGAGCCTGGGGTGGGAGGCTTGTTTTTCAGTAGATACTTTTTGATTGATCAGTGGGTCAATAAGGTTGTTACATTATCTGAGCCAGGAGAAGGCTATATAAGCCCTGATGTGAGGCTTTGTTTTGGGGCTCACTTTGAGAAGCCTTCTGTGATTTGATCAGATGAAACTCTGGGAAGCCGTTGTCCAGGGCCCCCCAGCTTTGAAACCCAGATGTTGATTTGGTATGGATGTAATGGTTGGACAGTTTGGAAATCTGTCTACTTGATCTGTTTCTGTCTTGATAATTCTGTCTGTATACTCTGAAGTTTGGGGTGCTGACCTTTTTCCCCTGAACTAGGTAAACGATACATATCTGACTGATTAAAGTAAGCTTGTTAACCCATTATGAGTTGCTTTCCTTTATCAAAGTAGATCCAAGAACCTGTGTTGGCAGCGACCCTGGGGACGTTGGGGTGCTTGCTGCTACAATAGCGTAAAGATACTACACCAGATTCCCTGGAGTCTACCCACATCCTTCCAGGATAACAAATTTCCTCAAGGCAATAATAGAACAGTGATCAGCAGGAGAACCAGATTTCTAAACCTAACTCATTCATATGACAACTGGATTTCTCAACTAATTCCAGAGACAAAGAACCATTACTAGACAGCTACAGCAAAAAAAAAAAAAATCAATCAGCAATAAACAGGATCAATTAAAAAAGAGACAGAATCAATTTGATCATTTCATCCAGATATTTTAAAACACTCATTTCATGTCTTCTGACGCTCTTGATAAAAATCTATTATTTTGGACAATCCATTACTAGCTTCTTTAACCCATGTGGTAGATAGTGAGAGAGTCTTACTTTCAAAGGTTTATTCCTTGAGCACAAGAAATGGCAGATATGTTTTCATTTATTCAATACATGATAAGAGGGTTTCCTCATGAACTCCAAAAAATAAGACTACTCCTACAATAGGTTGTCTGAGAAATCTCAAAAACTTTACTACTAAGGTATACAGTATCCATTTGCAACAATAAACATTACATTTTCATTGTGTTATTGAGTTGTTAAGTCAAATTTACATCCCTGGAAAATGAATGATGGTGCTAGTGAGAACCACCTTTTCAACAACCCTAAAAATTCATCAAATGTTTTACTCTAGGTATAATAAGGGCAGTTACTGTTTTTATGTCAAATGCCAACCTACGGACATTGAAGGGCAATTTTTTTTCAAGACCCTGAAAATTGACATCAATAATCATAACAATAGCAGCATTTACACAGCACTTTAAAGTTTGAGAAGTAGTATCTGTTTATTATCTCCTTTGGTCCTCACTACCACTCTGTGAAGTAGCTGCTTTAATATTCCCAGTTTTATGGATGAGGAAAATGAACTTGAGAGATCAAATGACTTGTCCAGGGTCACATACATAGAAAATCTTTGACAGAGAAGTTGGACATAGGTCTTCCTGACATCAAGTTCAATTCTCTAACCCACTAGATGGTTTGCTTGGATTTCCAAGAAGACAAGACATTCACTGTATGGATCCCAGAAAGCAAACTTTCCAGTATATCTGAAGGTGGCTAGCTCCTTTTCAGGTTCTAGGGCATGACATATAGTCGTTTATTTATTAGTAAAACTTGAGAGAATATTTATTCCTGTCATCCAGGGTTGTGTCCTCCCTTCTTAAATGCTTAAACAGAATCTTATCTTCATCTCCAGAAGAGATGTGGTTGCTGAATTTGATATTGGTATCTTGGAGCAAGAAGAGACCTCAGAAACTGGCTATGTTATTTCACAAATGAGGAAACAGGTCTAGAGCAGCAGTGTCTTCTCCTAAAATAATTTCAACCCAGAAGAAGACTGAGTGGACCAATGAGGCAAAGTTTCTACTGCTTTCAGATAAACTGCTTTCTCATCCCTCATATCAATTAAGAGCCTTTCTTGGATCACACATATAATGCTGTTTTGCAAATCTTAAACATATGGATCATGTAATATTGTATTTTACAGTGATATGTGTTTGGTGTCTTATTTCCCTACTAGAGAGCGAGCTCCATGAAGGTAGCTGTAGTATCTGGTTTAAATTCTTTGCCTCCTCTAGCCCTGGACAGAACTTGCCTTTAATAATGTTTTTTGCTTCAGAACCTGTCTCCCAGTTCTTATCCCACTACCCTTTCCACCTGTGTTAGCTAACAATAACAAAGAAAAAAATCAGTCAAGGCATGAACAGGCTTTCAGCAAGACAGTCTATTATTGCTGCAAATGTACTCTGTAATAAAAATACCCTAAAATACAGAGCCAAACTATAGGAACCTAACTAAGCCCACTAGTTTTACATTATAGCACAACATCCAGAAACAGCCAGAGGGGCCCATTCTCCCACAAAACACAGAATCATAGATATATAGTAAGATGAGACCTCAGAGGTCATGTAGCAATACCTCTCCCCTCCCCATTTTATAGTTTGAACAAACTAAGATTCAGGAAGTTTAAATGACTTGCCCAAAATAATAAAGGTAGTATCAGAAGTAGGATTTGAACCCCAGGTCCCTGACTCCAAACAACATTCTATTCACTTTATCACACTGACTCCTCTCTGTAGACCGGACTTTAGATGGTGAAAAGTCCTTGTCACCAAGATGTTCATACCAACAAATAACTTCTTTTCTCATGTGCCACCTGACCTTTGACCTGAGCAGCAAGGCTTTAACTGGAACATTTGGGGCAGCTCTATCCTCAGTGCAAAGGAGATATACATGAGTCTTTTGGGGGGCAGGGAGTTTGTTTTAGTCTCAGCCATAAGGAAACTGTTCAGTAGAGCAGCTTGTGTGTACTGGAAGATGAATGTCTGCTACAGCTCCTCAGAAGCTGACTCATTTCTTTCCCAAGAGCATCTGCCAGAGCAAACAAGAAGACACAAGCAGTCCTGAATTTTTCATGTAAATAGTGGCAGTGATGCCAACCCTCTCTCCTAAGAAAATCCATTTACAGATTGAAAGTTAAGATCCTCAGCACTAGAGCCTGCATATAGAATACAGAACAGAATGCAGAGTTCAGTTTTTATCTTTTTTCCTCTGGTTTAAAGCATCTTGTACTCTCTTCACAGGCCAGCCAGTGTTTATGAAGTAATGAGAATGATTTTCATCATTACCTTCTTAATAAATGGTTTTAATTTTCCAGTTGCAGTCTGGGACAGGAGTGCCCCAGTGAAACTGTACATTTCATTTAAATTCACCCAATACAAGTTTCATAAGCACAGGAGAAAATGTGGATTTCAAACAAAGGCAACCAAGTTCTGGGTACAATTGGATGCAAAAGTGAAAGTTGTATAGCTAGGCTTTTTGCTCATATTCTTAGTGATTCAAGATGTTCTCAGTTACCCCTTGCCAGTGTTCTGAAAAACATCAGGAACACCCTTGCCCTTGAAGACATTTCTGTCCAGAAGCCAGTGTTGGAAACACCTTTTATCAGGAAGAAATATCCAACAGGACTAGTGTTTAAAGGATTATGAATTTATAAAACTGGAATCCTGATAAAAAATATTCCAACTGAAAATGGGACCAATTGAGAATGTGACTTCCAAATCAAGGATCAATTAGTCAACATGAATTTGTTAAGCACTTGCTATCTACCAACCACTCTGCTAAGCATTAGAGATAGAAAGAATGGCAGAACAGTGAGAACTGCTACTTTTCAAAGCAGGGAATGGCACCCATGCCAGAGGAGTAGGAGGGGGAGCATGGGATGACTTGGAATTACAGGGACAGAGGAAACCCTGGGAAAAGAGACTTTCCTTAGTCCCTTCTCCTATTAAAACTGCCCCTCCCCTTTCAGGCTCTGGAAACTTGCCCCTACCTTATCCCAGTCCCATTCTTCCTCTCAGTTCTACATTTGATTCCAAACAATATTTGCTTAAACACCATTAAGGAGAAGAAAGAACGCTGGACTTGTAGACAGAAGATCTCAGTCAGTTTCCTCATCTATTAAGTAGGCATAATAATGTAAGAATGACAGCTCACTAAAAATATAGGTGTTCATGGATAATGGTTTAATGTTGACACTTCAAGTGAATTTTCATATTAATAAGAGATTCATTAAGGCCAGTCAGCTACTGGGAAATAAGGAGAACCTGTTAAAGCATTAGTACAGCATGGTAGTCAGAGCCCAACCCACAGGTTCCTTTGTTCCTTTCCACCATCCGTTCATGCTACTGTTGAGCCTAGAAGGAGCACACCTTTAAATTGTCCCAGAATGTGCCTTTGCCAGCAATTCACTTGAGGAGTGTGGTGGTGGGTGATGTTTTAGAAATCACGGAGTGGATAAATGAAGGCACTTTTAGTCTTTATTTATGAAAGGTTGCCAACCTCTGCTCTAGGGAACTTGGTATCATTCTAAAAAAGAACACAGCAAGCATTAAAATGAAAAGTCCTGTTAAAATATAAATATGTCCTTTGCCTGAAGTCTTAGAACCAGGATTTCTAAAGATGGAAAGGGCTTCAGAGATCATCTGGTATGCCCTTAATTTTACATAGAAGCCCAGAGAAGTTCAGTGACATTTCCAATTTCCACATTCTAATTTTTTTTAAAATCAGAGCCAAACTTGTGTTTAGTTTAAATTATTACTTACTAGCTCATATAGTTGTCTGCATTCCTTCAGAGCACAGCATTCTTTCCACTATACCACCTAGCTTATACTTTTCACACAAAAGATGCTCAATGAATGTATAATGATTAAAATAATACCTAACATGCCTTCAGCACATGTTACTTTAAAAAGTCTTTTCAGATGCATTTAAAAACCTGGTTTATGGGAGGGGAGGAAGAGGGCAGAGCCAAGATGGCAGAGTGGAAACAGGACTTCTGCACAGCTCTGGCTTCCACCTCTTCCAATACATGTAAAAAATTACTCTAAATAAACTTTAGAGCGGCAGAACCCACACAATGATAGAAAGAAACAAATGTCCTGCTGAAGGAAGCCCGGCAGGCCAGCAGAAAGGGTCCATCACAACACATTGGGAGCCCAAGGGCAGTCCCACTTAACATGGGGTTTTAGCCCCAAGGCAGCCCCGATGAGCAGTGGCTAGAGCAGACTTCATGAGAGTAATTGCCAGCAGCTGTAGTGATTTCCAGACTTCTCAATCCATAAACGCCAAAGACAAAGTAAAAGATCAGTGTGGAACTTGGTTGGTATAGGGTAGAATAGAAGGGTATGGTCAGGCTGTCACCCCCATAGCAAGAAGAAGAGGAGGTGTGACAGCTGCAGCCACTGCCATGTGGCTGCATCAGGGCTCCTGGCCTACAGATTGTAGGGGGACCAAGCAACCATTCTAAGGGTAATTGCTCTTGCTTTGACCTGCTTGGATCTGGATCTCAGTCTTGGGTGGTAGTCATGGGGTGTGTTGCCAGTGAGCCAGAGTGTGTGGGAGCTGTAAAAAGGGTGCCCAACTAATAGCTCTGGCAGCTGTAAAAAAATCCCAGTGATTTGGGACATAGCTCTCTCTCCATTCTGGAAGCAGAGTTCTACCATGGCAAAGTACTCAAAAGTCAAGTAATTGGCTGCCAATATGAGAAAGCAACAGAAGCACAAACAGACCATGAGATACTTTTTTGGGGACAAAAAGGATCAAGGCATGGAGTGGGAGGAAGACATCAAAGTCAGAACCCCTGTATCAAAAGCCTCCAAGAACTGATCATAGGCCATTGAGGAGCTCAAGAAGAATTTTGAAAATCAAATAAGAGAAGTGGAGGAAAAATTGGGAAGAGAAATGAAAATGATGCAAGAAAATCATGAAAAGTGAGTTAACAACCTGCTAAAGAAGACCCAAAAATACACTGAAGAAAATAACACCTTAAAAAACTGACTAACTCAAATGGCAAAAGAGGCCCAAAAAGCCAATGAGAAGAATGCTTTAAAAAACTGAATTTTCCAGATGGAAAAGGAATTTTAAAAAGTTACTGAAGAGAATAATTCCTTCAAAATTAGATTGGAGCAACTGGAAGCCATTGACTTTATGAGAAATCAAGATACTATAAAACAGATCCAAACAAATGAAAAAATAGAAGGCCATATGAAATATCTCACTGGAAAAACCACTGACCTGGAAAATAGATCCAGGAGAGATAATTTAAAAATTATTGGACTACCTGAAAGCCATAATCAAAATAAAGAGCCTAGACACCATCTTTCAAGAAATTATCAAGGAAAATTGCCCTGATATACTAGAACCAAAGTGCAAAATAGAAATGGAAAGAATTCACTGATCATGTCTTGAAAAAGATCCCAAAAAGAAAAACCTTAGGAATATTATAGCCAAATTCCAGAGTTCCCAGGACAAGGAGAAAAATTGCAAGCAGTAAGGAAGAAACAATTTGAGTATTGTGGAAACAAAATGAGGATAATACAAGACCTAGCAGCTTCTACTTTAGGGATTGAAGAGCTTGGAATATGATATTCTGGAGGTCAAAAGAGCTGGGATTAAAACCAAGAATCGCTTACTGTAAGGGTTATGGGATTTAAAGATCTTCCATGCCCCATTGGACTTGCTGACGTAGCAGGAAGGGGTGGGGCAAGAGGAAGTGGAAGCCAAGCTAGAGTTTCTGCAGTGGCTAGCAGTGGTGGCAACGGCGGCAGCAGCAGCAGAGGCAGCGGCCACAGAAGCGCGAAGCCCTTTTTGAGCCAGCCAGAATTTCTGCTAAGGACTCCTGCTGAGGATGGCCAGGGGCTGGAGCTGCTAGGAGCACGCTTCCTGGATGCTGGGTGGTTGCTGTGAGTGGGGAGGGGAGGACCTTTGCCTGAGGTAGCCTGTTCTATTTTAAAGGCTTGAGAATGTGGGTGCTTTCTAATTTATCTACCTGTGCCAATTTCATAACTACTCTGATGGCTTTGACTTTCTGGTTTTGGGACTCAGTCTTTTGGTATTTTAATAAATGTTCTCTTTTTATCTCCCATATAGAAAGCCTGATATATTTTGTGATTGATAACCACATTAGCATATCTATAATTTCCATAGGCATTGTGAATATTGCATTGCTGATATATTTGGTGATGAGGATGGGATCACAAAATGTTAGGCCTCTATTTGGAAGCAGTGGTGGTGATGGCGGCAGCAGCAGCAGAGGCAGCGGCAGCAGAAGCAAGAACCCCTTTTTGAGTTAGCCAGAATTTCTGCTAAGGACTCCTGCTGAGGACTGCCAGGGGCTGGAGCTGCTGGGAGCACGCTTCCTGGATGCTGGGTGGTTGCTGTGAGTGGGGAGAGGAGGACCTTTGCCTGAGGTAGCCTGTTCTGTTTTAAAGGCTTGAGAATGTGGGTGCTTTCTACTTTATCTACCTGTGCCAATTTCATAACTACTCTGATGGCTTTGACTTTCTGGTTTTGGGACTCGGTCTTTTGGTATTTTAATAAATGTTCTCTTTTTATCTCCCATATAGAAAGCCTGATATATTTTGTGATTGATAACCACATTAGCATATCTATAATTTCCATAGGCATTGTGAATATTGCACTGCTGATATACCTACCCAGCAAAACTGAGTATAATGCTACAGGGAAAAATATGGTCATTCAATGAAATAGAGGATTTTCAAGCATCTTGATGAAAAAAACAGAGCTGAACAGAAAATTTGACTTTCAAATACAAGAAGCAAGAGAAGCATGAGATGGCAAACAGGAAAAAGAATTAATAAGGAACTTATTAATGTTGAAATATTTACATTCCTTCATGGAAAACTATAATTGTAACTCATAAGACTTTTCTCAATATGAGGATAGTTGAAGGGAATATATATGTATACATACATATATATGGGAGGGAATAACATACATACCCAATAGGGTATCTAACCCTACAAGAAAATAGGGGGTAGGGAAAAGAGGGGGCAGGATAAAAGGGAGGACAGATTGGGAAAGAGGGTAATTGGAAGAAAACATTTTTGAAAAGGGATAGGGTCAAAGGAGAAAATAAATTAAATAGGGGGCGTGATAGGGTGGAGGGAAATATAGTTAGTCTTTCACAATATAAGTACTATGGTAATAATGTGGGTAACTACACATGTACTATCTATATTGAATTGCTTATCTTCCCAGTGGGCATGGCTGAAAAGGGAGGAAGGAGAAAAAATCTGGGACTCAAAGTTTTAAAAACAAATGTTTAATTTTTTTTTTTTACATGCAACTGGGAAATAAGATATACAGGTACTGGGGTATAGAAACGCATCTTGCCCTACTAGAAAATTAGGGTGTTGAAGGGTGAGGATATAAGAGGGAACAGAATGGGGGAAGAGGTATTCAGTACACTTGCTCTTTTGGGGGGGGGAGGGGAAAGACAGGGAGAGAAAAAACTATAACTCAAAATGTTGCGGAAATGAATGTTGAATACTAAAGATAAAAAAAAATAAAATATAAGAACCTGTTCACACAACAACATGCTGGGGTAAGGAAGAAAAAGGAAAGGAGTATGGATCTGACATTTAGATGAACATTTAACTACCCTTTTTTTTGCTTCTGTGTGTTAGTATAAAAACTTAAGAAATTGCTAGAGTCACTTCTGTGAAAACAGAGATTATATGTGAAATAAAGTCATCTATACAAGCTATGCTCAATCCAGTCTCCATGTTGTCTGCCAGTGTCACCTATACCAAAATATGCCCACAAGTATCAGTTTAAGAGAAAATAAGGAAAAAAAACCTGACACCTAAAGTTAATTCTCAGTTCTCTAACACTCATGGTGATAGCTGGCTGTCAAATACAGATATTCACAGATATGAAGCCACCTTTAGTGGATTGTCTGTAACTTGAAGCTATTGCATAATTCCACAGAGAAATCAAATATTTCTGCCAACAATTATAATAAATATTCTTCGACTAATCAAATAACCTTCACGCAGGGGTGACAAGTACCATTTTTTGCATTATTGCTTTGGAACAGCAAGGGATTCTTGACATTAGAGGGGATGGGAGTTCCTTATATTGGAAAGCGTAGACTCACAGAACCTCCAATTTGGAAGAGACCTCAGGAGTCATCTATCCAATTGAAATCCTACCTAAAAGGAATTCCCATACTAACATCCCTGAGAAGTGCTTAATGATCACTATGGATAGGATTCCTTTATTGATTATACTAAATATTGCATTAGTTAAAAGTATTTTTATTTTCATGATGAACTGCCAATACATGTAAACATTTATAGAAAAGAAATAAATTATTTGTTCAGTGGACATCTATTTCATTGGTCAGGCCAGAAGAGTAAGGTGAAGATAACAATAAGCCCTAACTTGATAAACCACCTTGTGTTTGCCTGATGAGTCTGGAGAGTTACCTACATACATTTGGGCAGCCTACTAAAATTCATGCCAAAGGGTTAAATATTTTTTAATGTGCATAAGAAAATAATTGGTGAAAATCTTGCTTTAGAAACAAGCCAAATTGTACATTAAAAAAACAAAAACATTAGCACAGCGAGTAAGAGCACCGGCTCCAGTGTTGAGAAGACCTGGAGATCAAATCCTGGGCTCAGACACTTAGCACCCATACAGAAATACCTGGCCATGTAGCCTTGAGCAAGTTACTTAACCCCAATTGCTCAGGGCAGGCCAGGTGGCTCAGCGAGTAAGAGCACTGGCTCCAGTGTCGGGATGACCTGGATCAAATCCGGGTTCAGATACTCAGCACCACACCCAGAAATAACTGGCGGGGTAACCTTGAGCAAGTTACTTAACCCCGGTTGCTTTAAAAAGCAAAAACAAAAACATGCTTCTAGTTCACAAATAAGTTGCAAAGATCCTGTTTTCCCCCCTATGAAATAAATTATCTACTGAGACATTGTGGGAGATGCCTAATTTTAAACTCACCTGTCTTATGTTTACATTTGTCTGAAAAGGAGAACCCAACCCTATTACTTTCTCTGCAATCGATCAATAAATATTTATTGAACATTTAACTTCCTAAGTACTCCATACAATTATATTATAACCTATATGCTTTGTTGATTTTGCTGATCACATAGTATTAAGAAGTAGGTGCCTCTAACAGAAGAACTGTCTACCAGATTCCCCTGATATGCAAGGAGCTAGTGCTTTAAAAAAAAAAGTTTTGAAACTATCTTTAAGATATAAATGGTGCAGGGGACTAAAAAGGTGGTCAGTGTTGCTTTCTGGTAACCTAAATACAAAAATCCAGGAGGACCTCCTGCTTCTCCCTCACACTTCACTGGTGATTCAAGATGAGCAACTCTGGGGCAAGGGAGCTGTGTTTTGCTGAATCAAGGCTGTGTACTTGGTGAATATTCTTTGCATACTGTGATTTTTTTAACTGCTAAGTGGACTAGGGGTGGTTCATTTTATTTCTATCTTGAACCTATGCTATTTGAGGACCAGCCTGGACAGCTCTGGTCTACAAAAACCCTCTTTGACACCGAGCAGATTTATATGTCATAGGTTTGTGGGAGGTTAACAGTCTCACATGGTAGACAGGCCTGAATGGATTGTGATTTAAGTCACTGGAGAGAGTGACCATGTGAATGAAAATATAGAGCTACTGAATTATAGTCAATGTATGTTGACCTTGAGGGTACAGGATCTATTCCTAGGGTAAGTGGTTAGATTTAAGTGAAGATAGGTAAGTGGTCAGGAAAATGATATTATTCCAAATCAAGTAGGAACTAAAATGAAAATCCACTGGCCTAGGAGGAAGGAGAAATCAAGAGAGGAAAAGAACTTGAATAGTCTCATAGGAAATGGAGATCAAAGAATCCCCAGCCTTTGGAGAGTTAGAGGAATCACACCAATTATGTAGCTCATTAGGTACTAGAAATAGAAACTGGGGACCTTATCTATGTTCTGCTTTCTCATCTCCTAAGGAATGAGAGGGAAACTCAAAGTAGATTAGTATAGTATAAAATGGAAGTAGACCAAAAGACATTGCATACGCTGTAGTGAAAAGGACTTGGCTGAAGACAGGCTGAACTCTGGTAGCTAAATCAAGGTATCCAGAACTAAGGAAAGACTAAAATGTATCTCCTAAACTGGAGTCTATGCCCATAAAGTCATCCTGTTGTAACTGACACTGGAATTAATTTGTACTACCATTCTTCCTCAGGCATATGGTCAAATTTTTTTTTACTTCAATTAGGATGAACAGATTGAGTACATGTTTATAACAACATGAGAAGGGATATAATAAGAGAAAGGAAGTATAGTATCTCTGAGACCACAGACATATTCCCTTAGTCGGTAACCATTTCTTCTTTCTAGAAATTTACTCTGCCCTTGGTCTCCATGATGCCACACTATACTTGTTCTCATATGTTTATTTTTTTTATTCTTTTGAAGGCATTTTTCCCCTTCTGTATCTCTTATCTATTGAGACATCTCCGAAGTTCATAATTTTCCCTTATGATCTCTTTTTACATTATCTTTAATTCTCCTGGTTTCTATCAACCCAAATACTCTGACAACTATGATTTTATCACTCCCCAAACTCTACTACTAGTCATGAAACCTCTCACAAACATTAGCCATGCATTTCCAGCTATTTACTGAACATTTCCAAATGGTTCATTTACAACTTAGCATATCTACTATCCCATCCGGAATCCAGTTTTCCATCCTGACTTTCCTACCTTTGTTAAGATGGAGTCCTAGTAGGGAATCTCTCCCTCTGGACCTGCAAATCCAATAGCTTTCAAAACCAGTCGACTACTTCTTCTTAGTTTTTCTTGTCTGCTTCCCTTCATTTCCATAATTATGAATACCATTCTACACCAAACCATTACCACCAAATCCCTTGATTTTTGCAATAGCTTCGTAAAATGTCTCCATGTTTCCTTATCTACAATCCCTACCACACACCACATCCACATTAAAATGCCAATTTAATTGTACTTTAAATAAATACTTAAAATCTCAAGTTAAAAATTTAAAACAGCAACTTTATGACAGTTTATTAAAATATGATAAAATTCAAATATTTATCATATCATTCTATTACTCAAAAGTTCTTCATGAATTTCTTTTCAGTGACTATAAAATTATCAAATTTCTTATCCTGCTATTCAAAATCCTCTACAACCTGTGGGCATCCACTAACTTTCTAACCTTAGAATAAACTACCATTCTGCATGAATGCTCAGGTTTAGTCATTTGCTGGTGTTGTGCTTCCTTCAACTAGGAGTCGATAGAAATAGGTATGTCTAATTTGTGCTGACCAAGGCCTCAAGCTATTGGTCAAAGGCTTAACTCTTCCTCTTACCTCTTTTCTCTCCATCTGAAAGAATAGATATTTAAATCCAGAGTTTCCTGCTCTTTAAAGTTGTTTACTTGCTGTTTTAATTAGTTTCAGAGACAGTCCATTTAATATAAAAGGTCAATCTTAATTGATTTTGAGCTGTGTATTTCCTAATTTGCCAAAAGTGGGGTTGCAGCAGGAGTGATCAATGTCTGATAATGGTATAAGAGATGCAGAAAAGACTCATTTGCAACCTTGATCCAAAAAAGTTCCAGACTTTCTCCTGACTGAAGACTTGAATTACGTGAGGGAAAAACTTGTGGTTTTGATTTCTTAATAATTCCTGTAAGTTACTTAATTGCATAATAAGACTAAACCATGAGAATTGAGACCAATCATTAACCCTAAGATGCAGTCTTGGCAAGCAAGAAGAATCACTTTTAGAAGGAAAGTTGCCTAAGACAAATTTACTTCCTTCATTGTTTTCTCCCAGTCAGTGAAAAGACTTTCCTCCACTTCAGAGCAAGTTGTGCAGTAGAGGTGAAGACCATAAGAAGATAACTGAAGGAAGGAGTTACAAAAGAATAGCTGTACCCACATTCCAAGTATGGGGGACACCAAGAAGGGGGGTGTATTTTATACAGTGAACTCTATTAGACAGGTCAGTCATTTGGTTTTGAACAGAAAATGAAAATAAAAGCATAGTGTCAGCAACACTAAAGTTCAGAATGAACTGAGATGGGAAAGGAAATGTTAGTACTATCAGGTGGATTTGAAGCTGATTTAATGATCATAGTCATTCATGGTTGGATTTCAGCTAGGAAAGAAGTGGTATGGCCTAGATCTGTCTAGCCCTGCCTATGCCACTTAACATTTTCATCAGTGACTTGGAAAAAAGCCATAGATAGTATTGTAATCAAACTTGAAGATGACACATCAGTAGGTGGAGTTTTTAACACAGTGGATGGGTATTAGGATCCACAACATATCTCAGCAGGCTAGAATTTTGGGCTGAATTTTATCAGATGAAATTCAATACAGGAAAACTTGCACAGGTTCCAAAACCCAGCTTCCTAAGTATAAGATGTAGGGAATATGAATAATATAAGCTAAAGTGAAAAAGATCTGGGGATTATTGTTCAGTTTAAGAGCAAAATATCAATTAGCATTGTGACATAGAAGTCAGAAAAAGATAGAAAGACAGAAAGACCCATCAATCAATCTACTGATCCACCTATAGATAGAACATTTATTAAGGACCTACTAGAAACCAGGAACGGCGCTAAGCAAGGGGAATACAAATGCAAGGAAGAAGAAAAATACTTCCTGTACTTTAACATTCTCATGGAGGAATTCATAAAAAGGAATTAGTGGGAATAGGTAGGAAACAATATCCATACTGAGAAATGACAGAGAAATCTGGAGAGTTGGGAATAGAACTAGGAAAAGGGTGAAGGATTAAGCTTGGCTGACGGGCATTTTCTCAAAATGTTACTTCTGGGTAGAATCCAACAATGAGACATGGAGGCCAAAGGAGCATAAGTGAAGAAATGTCAGTGCTTAAAGAGTCAGAACATCAGGGTTTGAATGCCAAGTTCTCCCATTAGCTAACTACATAACTTTAGAAAACAGTTTCGCCTCTTCAAATCTCTTTAAAATGGGGGTGTTAGACTACAAGACTAAGTCTTCTGGACTAGAAGTCTAAGAACTCTTTTGTATCAGAATCTAAAATACTATAAACAAGAGATGGCTATTAAGGTGGTGATGTGCATTGGGATAATTCTCTATGAGGTTCTTTGGAAGTACCAGGGGGGCATATTTTGAAAAGGGCAAACTTAGTGGTGGTAGAGGAATGGGAAAGGGACACAGGTAGCTGTTTTCATGTATCTGAAGGGCTTTCACATGGAGGGGTTTGATTCATTCTGTTTGTTCCCAGAGAGTAGAGCTAGGAGCACTAGGTAGAACTTCCAAAGGCAAAGTTAGATTTGATATAAGGAAAAATGCACTACTTCTTCACTTAATGTCTCCAAGCAAAATCTAGAAGACATCTTGGCGAGCATGTTGTAGAAGAAATTCTTACATGACTATGCATTGAATGAGTTTCCCCTGAGATCCTTTCTGATTCTAAGAATCTGTAATTCTCTGGGGACAAGTTCAGAGAAAAACTGGACTAAAGCAAAGAGTGATGGCTCCAAACATAAGGAGAGGGGGAAATTATTTGAATTTAAGTAAAATTAAAAAAAAAAAAACTTTCTCAAAGGGCCAGGAATTCCCATCATAAAAGTAATTTGTTTGGGTTAAGGTATCATTTCAAAGTTTCTCATTATGTTTAGTGAAAAGAATACTGAATTTACTATCAGGGGTTCTAGTTTCAATATTTATATCTCTGGATAAATTACTCAACCACTGTAGGCCTCAGAGAGGATTAGGTATTAGATGGTATCTAACATACAATCCAATTAATTTTTTTCTTGCAATTATGTTACCAATCACACAGAATGGAAAAATTTGAGTTCTGAGAAGGGTGATCATAAAGGAAAAACGGTACACTGAAAAAGATGATAGGTATGGGTGAGATCTAGGGTTGTGCTGGCAAATGCTTAACAACTGGATTTCTGAAAAAAACATATCATATATATATATATATATATATATATGTATGTATACAATCACAACACACTTTTAAGTTTGATCTGTGTTATTAACATTCTGTCCATCAGTTTCTTAAGCTTAGATAATTAATAAGGAAAACAAATTAAGCACTTATATATATATATATATATATATATTATGATATGCTAATTTCTGAGGTGTAAATGTTTACATTGGAAATTTAATAATTGGCTCATCAGCAGTTTGAGATGCCTCTGGTATACCCCTGACAACAACTCACATAAGTATAAACATATGCATAGATTTTGTTTGGTGTCATTTACAGCTGAAGTCATCAGTACATTTATGTGGAATATCTGATATCTTAGAATTATTCTTAGCAAATTTTTCTTCTTAGAATTTATTTGTCAAGTTGGAAAGTAATGTAAAATCCAAGAGGGTAAAGTCAAATTATAATATCATATTCCCAAATTCTGAGTAGTCTTTGTCTCCTAGTCCAAGTGTTCACATTTTTTTCTTTTTGGAGGGGCAATTGGGGTTAAATGACTTGCCCAAGGTTACACAGTTAGTAAGTGTTCCATGTCTGAGGTCAGATTTGAACTCAGGTCCTCCTGACTCCAGGGCTGGTGCCCTATTCACTGAGCCACCTAGCCGCCCCAATTGTTCACATTTTCAAAGAAGATAATATATGAATCATCTGGCCTATTGCTATTGAAAATGTCACTTTCTGGCTGCTTTAATGAAGGAACTTTCTAATTTTCTTTAAAAGAACAGCCAAAGTTAACTGGCTTATATAATTTTTAAGCATTTGAAATTTTAGGGAGACTTTGTTATATTTGACTTACATTGAAATCTAGCAAATTAATATCCCTCTTGAAGCAAGACAGTTTTAAAAGAAATCCATGAGTTGCAAAGATCTTTAACCTAGCACTATCAGGGTATTAAATCAATATCCCCTAGAAATATTGAAAAAAAGGATACCTTGAAATATTGACAATTTTTTCATACTTTGCATTGTTTAATTCTTTTATCTCACTGCCAAGATAGTTAAGCTAATCAATATGAATAAGGACATGCATAGAGGGCCAAAGGTAAACTGAACTGGAGTCAAACTATCCATGTTAATGATATTCTAGAAGTGAAACTAGTGAGGCTGGGTCCACATCGACCCAAAGTTGATAAGTTTATTCCAAAAAATGTGCTAAGTATGGTTCAATAAAGTCTAAAATACAAAGAAAGAAGCATGATTTGGGATAATTTCATCAAGACATTTACCAACTCTGAGAAGCAAGAATTGAGAATATTGCCAACTTCTTCATTTAATCAATCAGGAAGTAAAAGGGAAAGAATTACAATGACTTGCTGAAAATTATGAAACTAGAAAACAGCAGACTTAGAGTTTAATGACAAGTCCTTTTATTCTCATTTTAATGCTGTTTTGACTCTACCAATGGAAATAATTAAGGGCCATTAGAAAAATAGCATAGGTCAAGTCATCTCTGGTAGAGGATGGTAGAGAATGCATGTTAATATTCTTTGTATCCATATCAGAAAATTGGCTTACTCATAGATGACCTTCAAAAATATTTACTGAAATTTCATCCATCTTTTAAGAACCAAATCAAATGCTGCTTTCTCATAGAACCTTTCTTCTTCCTTCTAGTGTCTTCAGAATTTCTCATGTTCCATTTTGTTAGTCAGTAAACATTTATTAAGTGTCTACTATGTACCAAGCACTGTGCTAAATTCTGAGGACACAAAAAAACCGCAAAAGGTAGCTCCTGACCTCAAGTACTTTGCAATCTACTGTTGCAGTTATATGCATATGTGCCTTATTTCTCTTCCTAGACTGAGTGGTTTGGGTAAGACAAGATGCTTTCTGAAGTCTTCTTTAACTCAAAACTAATGCTACCCTGAAATCAGGGGCTGTGTCTTACTCATCTTGGTAACTTGTCCCTAACCCTTCTGCCTATTCTCATATAGTGAGTGCTTTGCCCATAGGATGCACTTGACAAATACTTTTTTGTTTACTGAATTAAACTAAAGCAAATGTAGGTTAGCATATGTGGTGAAGATAACCACAATCCTTTCAGAAAGAAAAATTGAAATAGAAAATTTCATGAGACATTCATTAGATATTTATTGACATTGCTATAGGACTCATCTTACATAGGCAGAGTATGGAACTTCATAAGGGTAGTATCTGATATAGAGGGGAAGGCCAACTAGCCCAAAGTGAGGAACACTGTATCTGAAATTCCACCACTAAAGAGCCATTTCTTCAAGTTACTAACCCTAAAGTCCTGTGAAAATCCAAAACTCCTAGGAGAGTTAGTATATTAGAAAAAAAAAATCATTAACAACTTAATGTGGCCTAATGTGTCAGTTTTCCCCAGACTATTGGAAGACGGTGGTTCAGGAATAAAAGAGAATAAAGGTATAAACGAGGGGAAAGGGTGAGAAACAGAGGAAATCTTGCCTAGTATTCCATAATGCCTATGGCTGGTCTATTACTGTTCCTTCTGCTGAGTAAAGAAAGATCTGGGAGATAGTTACTAAACTAAACTTAGAATTATACCTGACAACAGATAGCAGGTAATCTTTTAGGGTAAACCAACATAGGAATAATGCAAGCTCATTTTGTCTATGTGAAAACTTACTGCCTTGCTTTGGGTTCTGCCTCTTCATAAATATTAAGTAAAACTTCCTTTCTGGTGGTCAAATATACAGAACTCTAGCTATTAAAGAAATTATAATGTGAAAAAATAATACCTAGTTGTATATTGGGATATTTTACCCCATTAAAATTTAAAAGGCATATTTAGATCACAAGAAAGCCATAGTAGGATGGCACTCAAAACCTGATCTTGTGTAGAAATAGTTTTCATATTAGTTATCCTTACCAATTTGCAGAATCTTTAGATAGACATAACTTCTACTTCTCTTTCAACTATAAAATTCTGCTGAGTACAGTTCAATCTAATCCAATAAATGTGTGTCATGTCGGTGACTGATTTACAAAATGACTATGGACCTCATAGATGAACTTCATAAAGCCTCAGAAGGAAAGGATGAGACTAGCCTACAACCTGAAGGGACTTGAACTCCAAGGTATCTCCCCGAGTAAAGCTTTTTATGATTTGGTGATTGACACTACAAAAGCAATGTTTTAGAAAGGTTTATCTTTAAGTATTGTGCAGGTAGGTTGTGGAGATAGAGCGGGGTATGCTGAAGAAAGATGATGTTACAGGTTGTTCTTGTACTAAGTCTCATGTGTATTAAATATCTCAATACCAGTTAACATCTTTGTTCTGAGGCTACCTTTTGACTCCCAGCTTCAGACCCAAATCCCTGGCACTACCATATAGTTATTTCTCTGTGCTTGACTATATCTCCCTTTCAACCTATTGAATTGATGATGCCATGGAATCTTGTGGCAGTATTTCACTATCACTATGGTTGCAAGAGAGTAAAGAAGAAGTTTACAAAAAAGACAGGTGGTCAGAGAGCATCAATGGAATGAGAATTCAAAGGGTAGTCTTTCCTGAGCAGGCAATCACTTACAGAGGGGAGGGAGTAGTTAAAGGGCTTGTTTTTTGATCTGTGAGTTTACAGATTTTCAATTGAGGCTCTACAAACTGGATTGAATTCAAAGATTTATACGGATGGCGATGAACTGAAATGGCTGCACACTTCAGCAGGGAGGACTGAGTGATTGGAAGAATTAGAACAGAGACAGCTCGGGAGAGCAAAGACATGATGTTAGGAGGGTAAAACATCTCTAACAAAGGGGAATTTTCCAGGAGAGGATGGAGCAGTTGAGCAGGAAATATAAGGAGGGAAAGAGGGGAATATTCCCTAGGAGGAGAAGGGGAGCAACTTTAGGTAAAAGATTCATAAAGGATAGAAAAGAGTAATGTAGGTTAACCAAGATGTCAAGAAGCAAATCAGTCAGTCGACAAGCATTTGTAAAGTATTTACTGTGGGAAGGTAACTGTGTTAAGTCCTGGGGATGCAAAGAAAGGCATCCAACAAACAGTCTCTGCTCACAGTGAACCCACAATCTAAATTGTACTTCTCTTGCCCACTACATAAATGACCCCGGGCAAATCACTTGTTCTCTGCTCTCCATTTCAATCCCTTCATCCATGAAAAAGAAGGGGTTCCAATGTTACTTCCTGCCCCAAATATGTGATTAAATGATCCTGTCAGTCAGCCAATGAACCTTTTGTTATAATAAAACTTTCATCTAAGACATGTATATAGCAGGAAGAGTTTGCTTCAGAGCAAGGTAGAAGCTGTGACTTCTCCCAGATTTCAAAATCAGATGAGGAAACCTGTACCATTGAAAACTAATTTTCTTTCAGGATGAGAAGGCAACCAAGATACAAAAGCATTGAAAATACATAAGCTATACACTAAACGATACAAAATGTTTCTATCTGAAACTGGATAGATAGACACTGGAAGGTTGAATTCTCTATGTCATCAATAAGACAATTTCTTGATCCACAAAGACAGACTTTGTACAAAGAAAGAAACTGAGGTAGATAGAGAAGAAATCTCTCCTCCCATAGATTCCTAGAAGCAGTCTAGAAAGAAAGGGAAAAAACATACTCCTTTAGAGAAAATACTCATAGTTGAATCAGGACCTAAAATTAATGCAGATCCCCTAATCACTTAGCTATTAATTTAATTTCAAACTATTTCTGATAAAATGCATTAATTGAACAATTAGGAAATAGCAAGTATTTGGCAGAAATAGTTATTGACCAAATGATAAATAATGAAGAAAAGGAGTGATGGGAAACTTAGCACATACTAGAATCAAGGGTCAGCATGAATTCTGTAATATATGCTATAAAATTACATGATAAGTGTTTGAAAAATAGGTGGGGAAGGATAATGACTTAAATACATTACTTATGTATAAGAAAAAGTAATAAATATGACCTGGCACCAGAATTTGGAGTAACAGTTAAAGAGACATAATATTTCATGACTGAAGTACAAAACTCTAGGAGTTGCATAAAGTCTCTCAGGTACAAAAGAACAGGCCCAGAGGCTATGAGGAGATCTCAGCAATATAATATAATGTTAATCATTAGGGCCTAAAACTTTATTCCAAGGCTCAGGAAGCTCCTCTTTGAAAAAGAAGGACATAGGGGAATCGCCTGTATCATTAAAGTTCCCAGGTTCAAGGGTGGCTAGGTGGGATAGTGAATAGAGCACTGGCCTTGGAGTCAGTCGGACCTGAGTTCAAATCCGGCCTCAGACACTTAACAAAAAAACTAGCTATGTGACCTTGGGCAAGTCACTTAACCCCAATTGCCCTCCAAAAAGAAAAAAAAAAGTTCCCAGGTTTATCTTTCCACATGTCATCATAGCAATAGTATTATTTTATATAAACAAGCTTCTGTGATTGATTTCTTAGTTGTTAATTTTCATCAACATTTACATAGTTTTGTTTTCAAAGCACTTTAGATATATTCTCTCATTTGGCCTTCATAACTACCCTGTGAGATAAGCAGGGAAAATATTATCACTCTTCTTTTAAAGATGAGAAAATTGAGGCTAAATGAACTGCCCAATGTGACCCAGACTGTTAAAAGATTTAGGGTTCAATCCAGCTTTTCTAGATCCCAGTCTAATGTAATTTTGCTATATGACAGATTTAACTACGGTTTTGCTATCCAGGCCCTTGTCTTACTTTATTTATCAAATTTAGGGAAGGAATAAGCCTTGGGTTGCACTCAGCCTGTAGGATTAAGACTGGTAGTCTTTATCTCACAGGCATAGGATTACAGACCATAGAAGCACTGATATCAAGAGGTAGGAGGATGCTTAGAGGTCATAAAGGTCAACTCTCTTATTTTATAGATGAAGAAAGTGAGGTAGAGAGAAGTTAAATTTATTGACTCAAAGTCACAGTTACTTTCTAAATAAAGACTTGAATTGACTACACTACATTGTCTCTTAGTAGCATTGCCATTTTAATTTGTAGAAATTTACAAAACCTTGAACGTGGAAAAATGCAAACCGTCAATTAGGTTTAGTTTAGTTTTGTTCTTCTCCATGAGAAGGTAGGAAAAAAAAATACAAAACCTAGAAACTGAAGTTAATCACGAGGCTTGATGTCCCTGAATAACTTGCTTGACCTCTGAATTCTCATTTACCTCATCTGAAAAATGAGATGGCTTCATTAAGTGACTTTTAAGTTCCCTTCTAACTCTAAATCCTGATACTATAATCTTATAAGTACTCAGAAAAGTTTTAATACTGCATGGAGACTGCTAACAGGATGGATGGGACAACGGTTGAGTTATTGGCCTTCTTACCTTGAACTAATCCTGCTGGTGCAGTCATGCATTGTTATCCCTTTTCTAGCAAGTCTCCTACCCAAAGTTCTGAGCGTATTTTATGTAATGTGTTTAGGGACTACAGCAATCAGCTCTCTCTAAGTATTAGAATAAAGAGGAAAGAACAGCTCATACTATTATGGACAATAATAGAATTTGATCAGCTAGGCCCCAGGGCTTTATATAATACAAATCATGTAAACAAACTCAATAGCTTTTTTGATAAAACCACAAAATTAGTGTAAGAAGAAACCCAGTAGGTGTTCTATATTTGGGCTTCACACTTCATAATCCAGAGCACAAAATGCTTTTAACTTGGCTTGTAAAATGAAATGAAATTTCCAGAATGTGAACACAGTCACAGTGCTTGCAAAGTAGAGTGGGGACAGCAAACTTGGACAAATGACAAAGCTTAGAATTCAGAAAGTCTTATGCTGGGGTTCAGGCATGTTGTTGAGTGTAGTTTTAGCCCATTATTACTTACTAATAATCTAGAAACAGCATGGTATAATGAAAGGAATACCAGGCAAGGAGTGAGAAGATCTGTGTAAGTCTGCTTTTTTTCTACCACTTTTTTGACTTTTTTCTGACCTTTCAACTAATTTAAAAAATATTTTTATAAACTTCTTTCATATAGTGTGCTGAAGAGAATTCCTTAACTTTCAACTCCAATGTCTGTAAAATAACTATAAGAATAACCAAACGACCAACTTTACAATGTATGAATATCAAATGAGATAATAATATGAAGCATAATAGAAATGTCAGCTGTCCTTATTCCTACTGTGATGAAATCATAGATTCTTAATGTATACACATACATTGTGATTATATGTTTATATATTTTGTTAATATCGTCATTATTATTACTGACCTAGAAAGGGGAAGTGCTCCACATAAAGAAATGATATGAACCAATGAAAGTCCAAGTTTACTCCTGAGATGTTGACAGCACCATCAGAAAAACAAAAATAAAAAATGCATTTGAAAGACTGGGGGAAAAAAAGCAACAACAACCAAAACCAAAACTATACAATGGAGGAAGGGAAGGAAATAGGAAGGAGAGATGAAAATAATAAGAAGAAAGTGGGAGGAATGGAAGAAAGAGAGAAAGAAAAAGAGAAAGATGCCCAGAGACAGATAAAAAAGAGACAAAAAGTCAGATGGGGCATAACAAAAATTGTAAGGTGTTAGGTGAGACTATGAAATTGAGAAACTGTTAGCAATTCAAACAAAACAGCATTAGAGAAAACAGTCAGATGGACTGCTTCAGAGGGCTATAAAATCCCAAACTGCAAATGAGACTTTAATTTGAATGCTATGCAAAGGAAATTCTATTTTGAGCTACACTGGTTGAAAGAAGCTCCCAGTTTCCTCTGATTTTTTCTCTGAAACCATCCATTTTGTCATTTCTTAATGGCCCAACAATATTCCATTACACTCGCCATGTTACTATAAAAAAGAGCTGGTAAAATATTTTTGTATATATATAGACACTTTTCCTTTATTCAGTATGAAATAAAGTCTTAACAATACAAAGGCATTCGCAGCTTAGTAACTTCTTGGGCATAGTTCCAAATTGCTTTCCATAATGCTTGGAATTCATAGCTTTGCTAATGGTATCACAATGTGCCTGTTTTACCACAGTGCCTCCAACATGTATCATTTTCCTCTTTTGTCATCTTTGCCTGTCTGGTACACATGACAGAGAACCTCAAATTCAGCTGATTACTCTTCATGACATACTTCCACAACTGCTACAGTTAAAGTTATCTACAGTGCCTAACACATAGTGGGTACTTAATAAATGCTTGTTGATTTGATTTACTCAGGCATGAGGAAAGAAAACAGCTTACAGGGGCCAATGTAATAGGGTGTTCCAAAAATCTTGATGTGGTTTCAAGGTTTAATAGCTTTAATGTATAAACTTTAATAGCTTAAAAGTGCACCTTTTGGAAGGCCCTGTATATGCCTTCTTCTCTGAAAAAAAAAGACTCAGAACTACCCTTGGACCTTTAAAGTCTAGAAGATTACAAAGACTTAAAATAGTATTCTCTAGCCCCAACTTGCAATGGAAATGAACCAGGAGCACCTTCACCTCTGTTCCCCAACTAAGGAATCCCAACTATGTTTTTTGGGGGAATCACAGGGATGTTTATTGTTGTCAGATTTTTTTCCAGGGTTTATGTATAGCTTTCCTTAATTTTGCATGGACAAAGGAAGAGCTAGGATTCTGCCTTAGATCCTAATGATGCGGAGCACAGGTGGGGACCCTGTGACCTCCAGGGCACATGTGGCCCACTTGGTGCTCAAGGGCAAACCTTTAACTAAATCCAAACTTCACAGAATGAATAGCCTTAATAAAAGGATTTGTTCTGTAAAACATGGATTCAGTCCAAAGGCAGCCTCGAGGCTGTAGGTTCCCCATCTTTGATGTAGAGGCTAAGGATGCTGGATGTGTTTTTGTTTTTTGGTTTTTTTTTGGTAACAGATCAGTGAATTTTAAATTTGTGTGTGTGTGTATGTGGTGTAGAAATTTCCCACTGTCAAAATTCCATCCACTCACATAGAAACTGTTGGAAATCTGTCTCATGCAATCATAGATTGAAAGGTGGAAGAGACCTCAGAGCTCATCTGGTCCAACACTTTTTTTTTGCTTTTTTTTGGAGGGCAATTGGGGTTAAGTGACTTGCCCAAGGTCACACAGCTAGCTTTTGTGATAAGTGTCTGAGGCTGAATTTGAACTCAGGTCTTCCTGATTCCAGGGCCAGTGCTCTATTCAGTGCACCATCTAGGTGCCCCTGGTCCGACACTTTCACTTCACAGATGATGAAAAAATGCAGACCAGAGAGGTTAAGTGAATTGTCCAATATCCCATATATACTAAGTGGCAGAGCTGGGATTTCCCATTCGAATCCCAAGACTACAAGTTAACACTACAACGTCAAAACGCTTTCCTCTAAATGAGAGTGTGGCTCAAATTTGTAGTCTTCGAGAACTTGTATCAAAAATAAATAGAAAAGATGTCACTAATCTGTACATGGGCTAACTAGGTGGCACGATGGAGAGAGTGCTGGGCATGAAGTCAGGAAGATTGAAGAGTTCAAATGTAGGGACAGACATTTACTAGCTGGGTGACCCTGGGCAAGTCACTTAACCATGTTTGCCTTAGTTACTCATCTGTAAAATGAGTTGGAGAAGGAAATGGAAACCACTCCAACATTTACCAAAAAACAAACAAACAAACAAATAGGGTTACAAAGAGTTGAATATGACTTAAACAACTCGACAACAACAAAAATCTGTATATAAGGATCCCTACAGGTTGCATATTGTCTTATTTTCAAAATGTAATAAAAATCTACTGAATTTTTTATTATGTTAAATATTCCCAAATCACATTTAAATCTGGTTCAAGGGTATTATGAGCTAAATATGGCATATGGACTGCATCTTTGATGCCTCTGTCTTAGAGAGCTTAGTCACAAAAACACTAAAAGATTCAGTAATTCTCATGGTCAAAGAGGTAGTGTGTTAGGCCTGCTACTTGAAAACAGGTGTTCCTGGTCATTTTTAGTCCACTTTATTATATTCCCTCTCATTCTCTGTGTAGTATTACCAAAATAAATTTTTTTAAAAATATGAATAACAAAAAAATAAAAATACAGCATATTTTAATCAGGAATTACTAGTTTCTGTAATGAAAATACCTGTGTAAGGCAATCACACAATACTCAGTTATCTCCCCAACACTATGAACTGTGGTTACCACCTCAACAGTCACTTTCCTCATTCACTAAATTGACTATAGTCTTAAAATATTTAACTTTGGGGTTCTTTCTTCTGTGTATTGACTTTTTAAATGCATATCCTTGATTGCTTAAATTGGAAAGCAAGGTTTCTTACTGTAGTGCTCTAAGGCTTTACTCTTACAAGAACAATTTTACATTTTTGACAACTAGTTTGTGGTTTTGCATAGCTGTAATTTCATTTATGTGGCTATCACAACATTTTGTAATATTCAATATGTAAAATGCTGGAATAAAAAAGTAGCGAAAAACAAAACTGAACTTCATTGGATACCTTTTATTCTGAATATATCATTAGATTGTCTTCATAAAACATGAATATGACATAGTTACCTGTCATGTTGCAGTAAACTTTCAGAGGCCCCAGAGCCCCACTGCCATCAGGATCGATCCAGTAAAAATTTGAGGTTTTGCCTAGGTGTTTATAAGCTTCACAGGAAAGTTCATAGATAGCTGAAAAACAAACCAAAATTGATCTAAGTACAATGAAAACCATGATTCCCTATCAACATTTCTCTAATTTTTTTTCATTTCATATTTACACAAAAATGGTGCATTTGAGTCTGTTAAAACATTGCTTAAGATGTCTTTCTTCACTTATAATTATTCCCTCTACCCTGATCCTACCCCGCCCACCCCCAATTAAGTTCAATGGTGTGGCAAATGTACCATATTCTCATACTGTTCTAACCTAAAAGCCCAAAGGAAGATAATTCCACTTGAATGAACATGAAACATTTTTGCAAAGCTAACATTTTTCTGGACAAACCTGGAAATTATACCAAGCAAATAACTAGATGTTTCTAATTTCTATCTATTGTCATAATACCAGATGGCATAGCTTTGCAATTTAGGGTCAATCAATCAATTAATCAGTTACTAAATAAATTAAAGGTTGTGTTTGATGTAGTTCATCTCCATTTTAATCTCAACTCATTTAGTGTCCCACCCCACTTTTTTATAAATAAATAATCTCCTTTCTCTGTTTGGTTTGATTTTAAAGAATCCATAAGGAGGGGAGGCCCCACTGAGTTAGAGATAATCAGTAGAGAATGGGTCTCCATTGTTGTGGGATAGCTGTCAGATACTAAGGGACTAGAAGAAATAAGAGACTAAAGAAAAGTAACCATACTGGCACAAATAATGTAATCCTATCTCTCCCTTTATCCAGGGGAGAGAACAAAAAAGTGGAAAGAAAATACCCACTGGATAATTTTATTAGTTACAGGTGCTTTAATTGCATCAAATCTTCCTTTCACAGAAAGTGAGACACTAGTGTAATTAAATGATATGTTCTTTTTAGTTGTTATTGCTCCTGTTCCCATGCTGAGGTTGATGTATTTTCATCTTTTCAAGGGGCCTGCACCTGTTTTCCAGAAATAAAAGGTGGCCATTTATATTTCTTCCTGATAGAAGTTCTTTTAGAATTCTATGGAGAAAACTTTTTAACAGCTTTGGATTGGCAGTTTAATGGCAAATAAACTTATTTCTAAAGTTCACTTATACAAGCTTTGAGTCTTTCTGGCAAAAAACAAAGATTCTAGTACATTCCCTTTAATAATCATTGGAAAGGGCACTTAAATAGTTCTGATATCGTCTCCTGTGAAACAGGAAGAGATGGAATTTGGTGAATCATTCATTCATTCATTCATTTGGTTTCCACATTTCCTCTTCCCTTGTAGAACCTTGTATTTGCCTATCTTATTTACCTCATCCCCCACCTCCTACTGATATTCACCCACATGGATTCCTGAGTAGAATCTAGTGCTTAAAATTGCATTCCTCTATGTCCCCTCTACCCTGCCCCACCATTTTATCTTCATTTTCTTTAAAGTATTCTTTCCTTCTACCTTACAATTTTCACAGTTTTCTCATATGTCTAAAAAATAATCTCTGGAAGGCATTTCTATCTTTCAAACTCCCACATGATCCTTTGTTCTTTTGTGATAAAATTTCTTGAATGAATGGTTGACACTTGCAGACATTTTAAGGAAGATCAATATATTTTTCAAGATTTCTCTGCATGTCAGAAACTTGGTGATGGACATTCTTCAACCACTTGGTCTTTCCTATCTTGGTGGTCAAGCCAAACTTGTGAGCAATTACAGATCTTTATTCAGGGGATTATGGGATGATACAGTATGACATTATTCTCAAACAAGAGCATATGGAGAACCATGTCTGCAAGGAACTTCTCTCCAACTTAGACTCTGTGATGAATATCCTCTATCCTAGTGGTGAACACATGTCATAAGCATCCATCTCCTTGTTTTACACCTCGCTTGATATTTATGTTTTAGAGATGGTTAATTTTTTTTTATTTATGTTATTACAACTTTTAAGCTATGAAAATGGGAGATACACCGATGGAAGAGAAATTTAAGGCAAGGATTGAGCTTTTTGTGTCATGCAGAATTTTGGTAGTATGGTGAAAGCTATGGACCCATTCTGGGAATAATTTTCTTTTTTTTTTTCTTTATTTGTTTGTTTATTTATTTTAGTTTTCAACATTTACTTCCATATGTTTTAATTTTTCCCCCTTCCTCCCTAAGATGACCTGCAATCTGAAATAAGCTCTACATATACATTCCTATTAAGCATATTTTCACTTTAGTCATGTTGTATAGAAGAATTACAATGCATGGAAGAAACCATGAGAAAGAAAAAAATGAAACAAAACACACAAAAAAGAAATAGTCTGTTTCGCTCTGCATTCAGACTCCATAGTTCTTTCTCTGGATATGGATGGCATTTTCCATCTCATGAGTCCTTTGGAATTGTTTTAAGTCCTTACATGCGGAGAAGGGCTAAATCTATCAAAATCAGTCATCATAGATTGTGGTTTTTGCTGTGTGCAGTGTTTTCTTGTTTCTGCTCACTTCATTCAGCAACAGTTCATATAAATCCAGGTTTTTTGAAGTCTACCTATTCATCATTTCTTATAGCACAATAATGGGAATAATTTTTAAATGCATAAAATGAAATGCATAGTGGTACAAAGGAAAATTGAGATGTGGTTATCCAAATATGTTTTTCCAATCCAAGAATTCCTACTCTGATGCATTGTTTTGTTCCACCAAATTACATTCTTTTAAATAACAAACAATAAGCAAAATAGCATTTTATATTCTCTGTATCTTTCAGTCATTGTAAAAGTCAAGACATTGCACGTTATTGTATGTTACTTGCAAAATCCTTTTTATTCACTGTTAATATCATCATGTAGGATGCCTTCAATGAATGTATGGATGAGATGAGTAACTAGGCTTATAGGTTGTTAAGTGCTGACATTCTTGGTGGTATCTCCCTTTTTTTGGAATTAATAATGTTCAAATTTTTTTTCACAGCTCTGAGATCTTCCATTCCTTCACATACTTTGTGAATCGATTCCTCACCACTCCCAGTACTGTGTCACCTATATAGCACAGATCTCTTCTATGTACATTTGGTTCTATGTACTCTTGATCACTTACATCTTACATGTGGGTAAATTTCCCATTTTTTTTTTGTTCTCTGCATTATTTCTACCTCCTCTTATAAGCACATTAAAAATGGTCAAGTTAGAGTCCAAGTGTGGTAATTATTGGTGGTGAAAAAATATAGTTATGAAAAATTCTTGAAGTTCTATTTCATTTTTTCACATTTATTTTCCTCTTTCAATTTTATCCTTAAGTTGCATCTGGACAAGTTTGTTGTGTTGGATCTTTTGTTAAGCTCTTTTGAAATTTGTTCTACCCTGCACTCCTTTGCTCTGTAATGAGGTGACACCACTCATGATTATCCATTATGCTTTTTCATGAGATTTTATTTAAAAAATTTCTATTTTAAGCTACTGTCGCATCTGACGGTCAGACTCTCTCTGCTTGGCACTTAAATGGTTTGTTATCAAGGTTCTTTTTAGGCTCCTTTGGTTCACATTTTTATAACTATTGATAAATATTGATTAAACTTCATTATCAAGGTATAATTAATGTCAGTATAATTTTTGCTGTCCATTAACTATTTTCTTTATCAGTAACTCACTTAAACAGTTCACATTCACACAGCTAATAAAATGATCTTCCTAAATGCATCCACATGCTCAAAAACCTTCAAGATGTCCCTTTTGCCTCTAGGATAAAGAACACACTAACATAGTTGGTCAATAAACATTTATTAAGTGCCTACTATGTTCCAGGCATTGTGCTAGGTGCTGAAAATACAAAGAAAGACAAAAAAAGATCCCTGCCTTCAAGGAGGTAATGGGTTAATTGGGGAGAGAAAATGAAAACAATCTAGAACAAATAATTATTTGGAGGACATACTAGAGACAGAATAATTAAAACTGCAGAATACATTGGAGACAGTCAAAAGAGGTAAGTCAGTGGCATAGAGGAGGATCAGAAAAGATTTCCTGTAGAAGATGGGATGTTAACTGGGACTTGAAGGAATCCAGGGAGACCAGCAGGTAGGGATGAGTCCATTTCAGGCAAGTGAAGAACAAGTGAAAAAGGTCCATAGCCTGGGGAGGAAGTGTCTTGTACAAGAAACAGTAAAGATGTCAGTGTTATTGGATCAAAGAGTATTTGGAGGGGTGTGAAGCATAAAAAGACTGGAAAAGTATGAAGGGGTCAAAATTTGAAGGGCTTTGAAAGCCAAATAGAAGATTTTATATTTAATCTGGAAAGTGATGACATCACAATTTGACTCAAACCTATTTATCTAGTCTTATTTCACATTTCCTTGCACTCTATGTTCTAAATTATTAGTATTTCACCAAAAAACTCAGCATTACATCTTACTCTTCCACAGAGCTATCTCAATGTTTAAAATATACTTTGCCTTCATTTCTGCCTGTCAGAATTCTTATCTTCTTTCAGAGTTCCATTTCAGTACCACCTATTCTGGGTAACTCACTGATTTCCTCTACTTATTAGTATTTTCTCTCTCCTCATGTTATCTTGTATTAGTTTGTATCTGTTTATCGTTCCCAACCAACAGAATGAAAACTCCTTGAGGGAAAAGTCAATTTCATTTTTCTAATATTACTACCTTTTACACAATGAACACCAAAGGATTATTTGTTAATTTATTAATTTGGGATTTTGGATGCCTTGTTATGTAGTTGAGGGAATATGTTAGGACCAAAATATCTTTTTGAAACCTCTTAAATCATATATACTCTCTCCTTCCTTCTGTATTCATGGGGATAGCCATTGATAGTTCAATTGTCACCATAGATAACATGCCATTTTAATGTATTTCAGTTTCTAAAAGGTATAACATTTAGAAAAGTGGAGTTAGCCTTTAAAAATATATGAACATTTCATTACAAGGCATATAGGATTCTAAACAGAATGTACACCAGTTTGTTTCTTCAACCTTCTCCCTTTCCTCTCCCACCTTAACTGTGTTCAACTCCATTTAAATTAAATGACCTATCATGTGCTGAGTTTTCCTTTTTCCTTTCATTTGTTGATGCTGAAATACCCTTCCTTCCCAGTCCTTCCTCCCTCTGCTTGTTGAAACCTTACAGGTCATTCCTTTACCGCTCATTTAAAATGTTATCTCCTTAAAGCCTTCTCAGATCCTAACCTTCCCCAGGACAAAAGTAATCTATCCCTCCAGAGATCTTGCAAAGTAGTTTATATGTCCTTATACACTTAGGTACTATTTTGTATCATTGCTATTTGTGAATATTTTATCTTCCCTCACTATCATGTAAGCTCTGTGTAAAGTAGAACCTCATTTATAACAGAATGCCTTACACATAATAAGCAGGTGGTCAATAGGAGTTTTTCATTGTTAGTGTTGTTTGTTTACACTGAATTAATTAATTGCTGAGGACCACTCACTTAAAAGGAAGCCAAATCAAATTTTCAACAATAGAAACTATTCTACCTGGTATCCTTCTGGGAGCATACAAAGTTTTGAGGGAAAATATTGAGGTTAAAACTATTATATGTGCCATGTGTTTATTAACAGTACAGTTGATGCCCTTCTGGCTGCTGTACGCAATTAATGAACATCAGATCTGAAAAGCATTCATAAAACTAGAGGTGGGATCCAGAGACTGCAGGTGGTTTGAGAGATGGTTGTTGAAGAACCTGAACAATTTAAAACCTGCATACTAAAGAGGTGACTAATCAACTCATGAATACTGACAAAGTAATTGGACTGAGGGTAAAGTAAATGGACACATCAAGTTCATCAATTATTGGCAAAGTAATTTTTCTCTTTTGAAAATTCTAGTCCCTGATAAAATACCTTAAATTATTCTACCTTTCTGAGAAGAAGTCCAAGTAAATGTTCAAAACTAATACTTGGAGCTGTGGCAATTTCACAAATCATGTAAAAATTCAGGTATGAAAGTAAAAGAAGTCACATATATTCTGTATATTTTCTTCCCCCTACTTGTCCTCCTCCTCATCACTGAATGAGGTGCCGTAGGAATTATGAAGCACGAGGACATGTTCCTTGCATCTACCATGTATCTCCTTCCACTTCTGAAGTTTCCATCTATCATTTCGCTTGACAAACATGTTTATCATATATTCCAAGTTGACTAGGACAAGATGCTCTCCCTACAGTATCTTGGAGTTCATTAATTAAACCCTTCTTTAAAATGTTTACTCACACCACCTCTTCCTAGTCCAAGTTGGTTCTCAAGTGACAACTCATTCATGTATTACAGCAAGGGCCTTGCACCCCAACTAATGCTGAGTACACTGAAGCTATGTCACCCAATGATAACACCTCACCAATTTTCCCCAAACATCATCCTGAATTGTTTTGAGGCTATTGTTGTTCACTCAGGATAACACATAGTCTAGTGTAGCTCTTCCCAGATTAACAAACAGGATGAGTTCCCAGATCTTCTCCACTAAAAATGTGAATCCTAATAACTGCTTGGTGTTGACCTGGAAAAGCTTCTGCCTTCTTCTATTTTCAATGATTGTCCGGTAAAAGGCAATCTTCTGTCAATAACTATATCGAGGTCCAAGCCCAGCTCTTCAACCACTGTAACCTTGGTTACATTGTAACCAAGTCCCTTAAATATTTCTGAGCCTCAGTTTCCTTACTTGTACAACTTGGAGGATATAGTTCCAAATTAAAAGAGTTTTAATATTTGTTTAAATTCATCAAAGAAAAGTTTACAAGGAGAGACAAGAAGGAGCACTTTTGTTATTAACTTATTAAATGTAATATAAACCTATATCTCTTTTTAAAAGTTTATGTAAGAGAATTTCACAATTTTTATTTGCTGCTATTTGATGTTCTCTGGATATTAAAATGTTTTTGTTTATTGATAATTAAGATCACAAAAGCAAAATTTTTAAACAAAAAGACTGTATGATAGCACATGCCCGTGATCCCAGGACTTGAGATGTTGGCAAATCTCTGAAGTATAGGAATTCTGAGCAATAGTAAGCTAAGAAGGCTCTTTACATTAAATTGAGCATTGAGCCTTTGGATGGAGGGGTTGGGAGGGGTAGGATTGCCTTAGAACATGTTGGAGGTCTTGTTGTGATCTTGGTAGCATAGGGCCTGTGAGAGGCTCCTACACTTCTAGGGTGGACAAGGAAGAGAGAATCTATCTTTAAACAAACATTTAATTTAAATTTTATTGTTTTTTTAATTTAATTTTATGTTTATTTTTAGTTTACATCATTCATTTCCACAAGATTTTGAGTTACAAATTTTTTCCCTCTCTTTTCCCTACCCACCACCCCAAATCAGCAATCCCACTGTATATCCCCTCCCCCAATCTGCTCTCTCCTATATCCTCCCCCATTCCCCCTCTGACTTTCCAGTAGGGCAAGATGGATCTCTATACCCAAGTGCCTGTATAACTTATTTCCCAGTTGCATGTAAAAAAAAATAATAATAATAATAACATATTTTTTAAACATTTGATTTTAAAACTTTGAATTCCAGATTCTTTCCCTTCCTCCCTCATCACCCACCCTTACTGGGAAGATAAGCAATTCAATATAGGTTGTACATGTGTAGCTATGCAAAATATTTCCATAGTCGACATATTGTGAAAGATTGACTATATTTCCCTCCATCCTATTCTGCCCCCACTTGTTCTATTCTCTACTTTGACCCTGTCCCTTTTCAAAATGTGTGCTTCCAACTTCCCTCCCCCTCAACCTGCCCTCTCCTCCATCATCCCCCCTCACATCCCCTTCCCTCTACTCTCCTGTAGGGTGAGATAACCTATTTAGTGTACATATCATTCCCTCCATAAGCCAAATTCAATAAGAGTAAGATTGACTCATTCTCTTTTGCCTTCCTGTTCTTCCCTTCCATTGTAACATTTTTCCCTTGTCTCTTCTACATGAGATAATTTACCCCATTCTATCTCTCCCCATCTCCTCTCATTATATTCCTCTCACCTCTCAATTTAACCTTTTAAGTATCATCCCTTCCTATTCACTGGTCCTGTGCCCTCTGTCTACGTACACCTGTACACATAAATACACATACTCACGTATGTATTCAAATGCCCATATACCCTCCTATATAGACATATATATGGATGTATACATACATATATACATATTATATACACATTTATATTCCCTTCAACTATTCTCATACTGAGAAAAGTTTCATAAGTTACAATTATCATTTTTCCATGTAGGAATGTAAATAGTTCAACTTTGATAAGTTCCTTATGATTTCTTTTCCCTGTTTATCTTCTCTTGCTTCTTGTATCTGAATGTCAAATTTTCTTTTCAACTCTGGTTTTTTTCATCAAGAATGCTTGAAAGCTCTCTATTTCATTGAATGACCATATTTTCCCCTGAAACATTATACTCAGTTTTGCTGAGTAGGTGACTATTGGTTTTGATCCCAGCTCCTTGGACCTCCAGAATATCATATTGCAAGCCCTTCAATCCCTCAGTGTAGAAGCTGCCAGATCCTGTGTTATCCTCATTGTGTTTCCACACTGTTCAAATTGTTTCCTCCTGGCTGCTTATAATATTTTCTCTTTGATTTGGGAACTATGGAACCTGACTTATAATATTCCTAGGTGTTTTCTTTTTGGGATCTTTTTCAGGAGATGATCAGTGGATTATTTCAACCTCTATTTTGCCCTCTGGTTCTAAAAGATCAGGACAATTTTCCTTGAGAATTTCTTGAAAGATGATTTCTAGGTTCTTTTTTTGATCATGGCTTTCAGTTAGTCCAATAATTTTTAAATTATCTCTCCTGGATCTATTTTCCAGGTCAGTGGTTTTTTCAAGGAGATATTTCACATTGCCATCTATTTTTTAATTTGTTTGGATCTGTTTAATAGTATCTTGATTTCTCATAAAGTCATTGGAATCCATTTTCTCCAATCTAATTCTGAAGGAATTATTCTCTTTAGTGAGCTTTTGAGATTCTTTTTCTATCTGGCAAATTTGGCTTTTTAAGGCATTCTTCTTCTCCTTGGCTTTTTGAATCCCTTTTGCCTTTTGAGTTAGTCTATTTTTCAAGGTGTTATTTTCTTCAGTCAGGTTGTTGACTCTCTTTTCATGATTTTCTTGCATCATTCTCATTTCTCTTCCCAATTTTTCCTCTACTTCACTTATTTGGTTTTCAAAATCCTTCTTTAACTCTTCTATGGCCTGTAACCAATTCATATTTTTCTTGGAAACTTTTGGTGCAGGAGTTCAGACCTCATTTTCTTCCTCCTGTTCCATGCTTTGATCCTTTTTATCCCCAAAAAAGGAATCCAAAGTTGAATTGCTGTGCTTTCTTTGCTTCCTTTGCTTGCTTATGTTGCCACTCAGTTACTTAACTTTTGAGCCGTAGTAGAACTCTGCTTCCAGAGAGGAGAGCTTTGTCTCAAATCACTGGGGTTTTCACAGCTGCTGGAGCTATTAGTTGGGTACCCTCTCTGAAGCCTCCACCAGCTCTTGTACCTGGTCACACACCCCAGGACCTCCACCCTAGACAGTGATCCAGATTCAAGCAGGTTAAAGCAAGAACAATTACCCCTCAGACTGGGTGCTTTGTTCCCCTACAATTTGCAGGCTGGGAGCTCTGAAGCTGCCATACAGCAGCTACTGCATGGCAGCAGTGCCTCAGCCGTTCTACCTCTGCAGGGCAGATGCCAGACCGCACTCCTGGACCCCCTGTTCTCACAAAGTCCACACTGACCTCTCACTTTGTCTTTGGCATTTATGGGTTGATAAATCTGCAAACTGCCACAGCTGCTGGTGGTCCACTCTCCTAAAATCCCTCCAGCTGGTGGCTGGTCAGGGGCTGCCCTGAGGCTAAAACCACAGGCTCACACAGGGTTGGGCTCTGCTCCCAGTGTCCTGCAACAGACCCTTCTTGTCTACCTGCCAGGCTGCCTTCAGTGAGAGGTTTGTTTCTCTCTGTCACTTTGTGGGTTCTATAGCCCTAAAGTTTCTTTAGAGTCATTTTTTATAGGTATTTGAGGTGGTCATGGAGGGAGCATATGGAGTTTTCCTGTTTCTGTTTCCATCTTGGCTCTGCCTCCTCTTAACTTAAAATTTAAAAATTCAATGAAGATGTTTTATTGGATGACCTCTAAGAGGATCTCTTCCTAATCTTGAGCTATGAACCTATGATTTTATATAACTCCCTTTCACTTCTACATGATTCCCACCAACCTAAAGTGATGGGAGCTGTAGCCTATGTACCTATCACATTTCATAGAGCCCACTGCTTCTAATGTGCAAAGAAACCAACAGATCAATAGTATACAAGGCAGGTATTATGTAATTAGACACAGATTTTACACCAAAGTTCATTCTTTGCTATTACACAGTGCTAATGTAGTGACGGGGTAATGGGCAGAGAAATAAGCATAAGGAGAAGAAAATTTAGACATCAGACCACAACCCTGAATGACATGGTCTCTATCCTTATGCCTTCTGCTCTAAAAACAAATCCTAATGGATCAAGGCATCTCCCAAACACCGTGTCTATAACACCAATCCATTTACTCACTCTAATATCACTCCACAGGGCCTATCTCCTCTCTAATCTCATTGAACAGCATACCCAGAACATGCTCTCCCAATGTGCTGATTCCTTCCTGCCATAATGGTAATAGTCCCTGTTCTTGTGTCCCAAATAACAATCAATATACATCAGCCTCCAG
>NW_027185597.1:4485819-4511068 GCF_028583685.1 Petaurus breviceps papuanus | reverse complement strand
AGGATGCTTAGCTTCCTCCAAGTGGTGCCTACAGATCTCCAGGGGAACTAGGAAAGGGAGCAGCTGCTAGCCTATACCATCTTAGTATGATTCCTTATTTTGAGTGTCAGTTAGTAAGAAAAATCTATGACTAGAAGGAGTAGCACCTCTGGTTCTGACCTCAGCTGTCTTTCTGAGAAGTTTTATGTTAGATCAATCTTAATAGCCACCCTTGAAGCATCTATCTCCATCAAGAACATATAAGCTGGGTTCGGATACAATAAAAAAGGCACATTTATGAAACCTACATTGTCAGCAAAGGTCTCTTTTCCTTGACAATGCATTTTCTGGAAAAGATGGCTACTCCAGGTTAACCAAGAAAATTGTGTAGTGTAGTAGAAAGAAGCTGGGACCAGGAACTGGGAGACTGAAGTAATAAAAATACTAATTAATTGTAATAATAAAATCTGTTATATAGCACTTTACAGATTACAAAGCAATCCCTTCCCAATAATTCCTGAATTGGTGTTGGGTCATTTTTCAGTAGTGTTCCAGTCTCCGTGACCCCATTTGGGTTTTTCTTGCCAAAGATACTGGTGCCATTTCCATCTCTGGCTTATTTTACAAATGAGGAAACTGAGGCAAACAGGGTTAAGTGATTCACAGAGTTAGTAAGTACCTGACGCCAAGTTTGAACTCAGGAAGGTGAGTCTTGCTGACTCCACGCCCAGCACTCTGCACTATGGCGCAACCTAGCTTACGAATTACTGTTACTGAATCCATTTTACAAATGAGAACTAAGGTTCAGAACTTGTCCGTGATCAATCACTTAGTAAATGTTAGAATAGGAAGCAGAATTTAGGGGATTTAGGTGAAAATCAAAGTACATGAATTCAAATTCCAGCTCTGTTGCACATATTTATGTTCACCTCTCTGTGCCTCAGTTTCTTCACCCACAAAAGAAAGGGTTTGGAGTAAATGGTCTCCCGGATTTCTTTCAGTTACAGAGCGTTTATTCCTTAATCTTATCCTGGCTTTGCCACAAACAAACTGTGGCCCCGAGAAAATGATATTAGTTCTCTGGATCTCAAGTTTTCCCACTTATAAAATAAGTGGGTTGGTTGAAATTTCTAAAAAGTAAAGAAAAACAAGCCTGGTTCTAATTCTTTAGTGTTCTAGAATCTAGTGATAAACACCTAGAAATTGATTCAAATGGTTGCAGGATGGATTACTAATACAAGCCAGTTCAAGATACTACTGACTTCAAGCATAAGAAAGGAATCTGTCAGATGGCTAATGGCATTATTCATACTGACATAGAAATTCACAACATGAATAGAGTAGGACATAGTAATAGTGGCCAGAAGCCAGAAATCAATGCACAAATACTTCATATCTCTGGAACCTTGTAAACTCTATGGGTTTACTAAGACAGAGAAAGAAAAACTATATACTTAGGAAATGAAGATTTTTATTTGTAATGATTTAATATAGAAATGAAAGCTGATTTCTGAAAAGAACAATAAGATCATAATATGATATTTCACTCTTATTCTTGAATTAGGATTATTTGATCTACATACTTACTCTTCCTCTTTCATATATGAAGGGTGACCACATGTATTTACTCTAATGCTCTTTTCTATTTTTTATAATTATTTTTTTCACATTGGTTTACAGAGACTATATGGTAAGTTTCATAATGGAAGACCTTGTCTTACCTAATCTTTTTATCTCCCCTAATACTTAGAACAGTGCTCTATATAAAGTGTCTTGTTCTTACAATCTTCTGAAGAGTAGGAGTAACTATCAGAGGGTATGGGGAAACCTTGATGGCAGGAAGTACCAGTGAAATGATACAACATCACTGAGAACCACAATGATGACTGGAAGCAAACGACAGTGACAGAAAGATGGAGTCACAGGATCCAACCTTGAAGACCCTCAATAAAGCTACACCCAAGTTAGAATGAATATCTGGACATAATAGGTCTCTAGTGAAATGGAAAGGGGCTCTGTTGACTTTCTACAGGCTGGAGTGTGAATTTTTCCTGCATTCTTCATGTTCAAACAAGGCCAGTTTTATGCTTAATGCCTTGTAAGAAAGTGTTTATAAGGCTTGTCGATGGTTATCTTTTAAGGAAATACAGATATCAGTAGGGACTGTTACTTAGCACAGCAGATAAAACACCTGAGTTGGAATCAGGAAGACTTATCTTTCTTAGTTCAAATCTGGCCTCAGATACTTACTAACTGTGTGATCCAGGTGTATGGGACAGGTAAAAATGTGGTTTCTCAGAGACTATCTGTAAAGTAAGTAAGTCCTTAGGCCCTAGGCCCAAGTTTCCATTTTTCTAGAAATTATGTGACTTTGAAACTTTAGAAGTCTTTCTATATAGTTGCTCTATTCTAGTCAGCCCTTTTTTTTACCCACCTTACCATAAGAGTTAGGTTTCTATAGAACTGCAAGAATTGCTGAACAAGACTGTTGATAAGCAGGACCAGGCAGTAACCTTGGGAAGTTGAGGCAGTAGCCTTGAGAAAAAGCTCAAACCCTGGTTCCCAGACAAAAACTCCTAGATAATACTAAAAATAATGAAGAATGGAAAGGAGCTGGCAGAGGCAGGTGGATTTGACCAATCAAGGAACAGACAGTAGCCTCAGGGCACTCAAGTCCTGATAAGAATGTGTCTAGGGAAAAACTGAAGGGGGGGTTCAGTATTCTAAGATTGTTACTGCGCCTGCATAATGAACTTCATGTATTATGTATCTTATCCAACAAGATTAGAGCCTCATTAGTAATAATTATGTTAATGTTTGTAACCCTTTTCTTATTTAACCCAGCTTTAGCTTCTGTACCAAGGCCTCCTCTCCTGGGCATTTTTCCAGTGACTGGACCGCCCGCTTCTCGTGAGATTCTAATTAAACTTCCTATCTTCACTTTGAGATCTCCGAGTAGTCAGTTTGGGTTAGGGTCTTTGTACCCCACATACAGGGCAGGTCACTTAACCCCATTTGCCTCAGTTTCCTCATCTATAAAAGGAACTAGAGAAGGAAATGGAAAAGTACTCTATTATCTTTGTCAAGAAAACCCCAAATAGGGTCATGAAGAGTCAGACATGACTGAAAGTACCTGAAAAGCATGGATATTAATATTTCCATGTATCTCCTTTGTTGGTACAGATGAGCCAGAGATGCTATGAAAGGTCTTCAAATTAGACATGTTTTGTCAGGAGACTGAGTCTGATACATGGGCTATAATGATGAAAGATTAACTTCTATCATCACTGTACCTTCCTTGATTGGGACTAAGTTACTCAGTATTAAGCCGAGTGATAAACATTAGAGACTTTCCCAGAAACAATCAGAGGCTCTTTTGATTTACATCAAAAGAAAAGATGAGACTTGTTGGTTGTGCCCAGTTTTTCTGGGGTGAGCTAATTCTCTTTTTGACCAGATCTGTTATTGGGACCAACCTACTTGATGATATTAACCTGGCTTCTCAGACAAGGTTTGCTATTATAAAGGGAGAGGTTCCATATGAAAAGATTAAATTACCTTTTTGATACCAATCAATATGAGGTCAGAGTTTGACCTAGTTTTCCTAAGACCTAATTGCCCATGGTTAAACTGTGTTTGTGGTTCCATTGTGGTTCCACATGAGCAGAGTTAGAAGATGAGACTTTAAAGGTGAGAGGCAGCAGTGATCCAGAGAGCCCCATCTCTCTTCCCCAAGCACTTCTCACCTACAACATTGTGATTATTTTGTTCATTAGCACAGTACAAAGTGGATAATAGCTGCATCCTCATTAGCACTTAAATATTAACCTCATTTTTTCTCTGTCTCTTTGGGGCTTTTTTCGTGGGGGCAAAGTTGAATGCATGCCCTGAGTAAACTGCAGGATCTCCCCCAGGAATTGTTGTATCATTATTGGCACAAAGAAAATGCTGTAGTTTGTTTAATCAGGCATTCTTCAGGCTAATTCATGGGATTACCCTGTACCATGTTCTCTTAATAACAATTATTCCTTTGTGCAGTACTGTTAATTATAGCCCCACAATGGGTTGTTGCCCCCTTAAATCTAGAGAGGGCTAGCTAGGGATTCCAGAGAAGGGAAAGAAAGTCAAAGTCTAGAGTGTTCCTAAGAAGGCAAAAGTTTCTAATTTATTATATGTGACAAACTCTCCAGTAGACAGAATTCCTGAAATCTGAAATCAAGACACCAGCTGCTTTCACAGAATCACAGGAGTGGAAAGGTTGAAGTGACCTCAGTGAATATCTAATTTGACCCATATATAAAAGATTTCTCTACTGAAATATACATGACAAACTGTCACCTAGCCTCTTAAGAAAGATCATCTCTTGAGGTGGGCCATTCCTCCTTGGGGCAGCTCTAATTGTCACGAAGCTTTTCCTAACACCAAGTGTAAATAGCCTCCACCCACTGCTCCTGGATCTGCTCTCTGAGGCCAAATGGAACAAGACTAATGACTCATATAACAGCCCTTCAGACACTTGTAAAGCACTAATATGCCAGCTCACCTGCCAGTTTTCTTTTCTCCAGTCTAACAAACAGCTCTCCATATGTCATGGATTCAAGGACTGGTTTCTCTCCTCTAGATACTCTTCAGCTCATCAATAATATCCATCTTAAATGATGGTTCCTAGAATTATACACTATATATCAGATGAGGTCTCAAGAGGAAAGGTTACAATAGGGCTATTACTTCCTTATTCTTGGAAGAATGCACACTTAAAAACATTTTTTTTGGAGGGCAGTTGGGCATAAGTGACTTGCCTAAGGTCACACAGCTAGTAAGTGTTAAGTGTCTGAGGGCAGATTTGAACTCTGGTCCTCCTGACTCCAGGGCCTGTGCTCTGTTCACTGTGCTACCTAGCAGCCCTGACCATACACTTCTTAATGCAGCCCACCATCACACCAGCTTTTTGTGCCTTCAGTGCTGACTCATATTTAACTTACCAGCCACCAAAACCTTCAGATCATTTTTTCTCCCTGAAGTGTTGTCAACCCACGCCACTTCTATTTTATACTTCTGAAATTGATTTGTTTGTTCCCAAGTGATAGCTTTTATACTGATTCCTAAAGAATTTCAACCTCCTAGAATGAGCCTAATACTCCTTCTGGATCCTTAATCTAGCATTCATTCAACTTGTTAATCATTTCTCCCAATCTAGTTCAGTTGGAAATTTGATGACCAAATGTAAGGCCAAGCAAAGAAGTACTTTGCGTTTTGTTTCAGCTATTTAAGTGCCTTTGAGTATTGACTTTGATTGTATCAAGTCTGTTGGAAACCATACACATTATGTTGCCCTTAATAGGCCTAAGGGAGTTTGGAGACCTTCCCTACCCTTAATAGGCCTACCTTCATCACATGGAGTTCATGGTGGGCGGAGTTTGCCTAAACAGAGCCACAAGAAGGGGGTAACAGGAAGGAGTGGAGCAGAGCAGAGAAAAGCTTGAACAGAGCTTGGGACCAGGCAGGTCTGAAAGGGATATCGATAAGATCGAAAGATTGTGAGCTAGAAGGGATCTTAGAGGCCTTACAGGCCATCTGATTTAATACATGATAAAACTCAGGACCAGGGGGGTTCCTCATTGGGCGGAGCTGCGGTCGGCGCTCGAGGTGTCCCGGATGGCGATGAGAGCGGGCAGGCTGGAGCCGGGCTCCGAGGCGTTCGGTGTGAGCTCTCCTCCGGAGTTCGAGTCGGAGTCGGAGTCGGAGCTGGTTTCGGCGTCGTCGGAGTCGTCGGAGCCGGCAGGGGAAGTTGGCTCGAGCGGCAAGCGGGTGGTGCCCGGCATCATATACCTGGGGCGTATCCCGCCGTGCTTCCGGCCCCTGCACGTGCGGAACCTGCTCAGCGTCCACGGCGAGATCGGCCGAGTCTTCTTCCAGCCGGAGGATCGACTGGGCCGAGGGAAGAAGCTGCCCACGACGGCGGGGGGCCGCCGCCCGGGACAGGGCTACACCGAGGGCTGGGTGGAGTTCCGGGACAAGCGGGTGGCCAAGCTGGTGGTGGCCAGCCTGCACAACACGCCCATGGGCGCCCAGCACCGAAGCCCCTTCCGCTACGACCTGTGGAACCTGAAGTACTTGCACCGATTCCAGTGGAGCCATCTGAGTGAGCGCCTGGCCTGTGAGCGGCAGGTCCGGCAGCAGCGTGTTCGAGCAGAGATCTCTCAGGCCAAGCGGGAAACAGACTTTTACCTGCAGAGCGTGGAGAAGAGCAAACATTTCCTGAAGAACGCCGAAGCTGCGTTGGCTGCTTGTGGGGAGGGACCAGTGGTCCAAGAGAAGAGTTGGGGCTTCATCCAGCGCCCCAAGGAGCTGGAGATCAGAAAACACAGAGAGACTCAGGCTCGCCAGGGCTGGGAACAACTGCGAGCCCAGACACACGAGTTTGCCGAGAAGGCCCAGCCAAATGAGCCTTTGCTGACCAAAATTTTCCATTCTGGGGCCTGAGTTTCCGTGAAACTGACTTTAATGACCTCAGCTTGACCAGCATAGTACAAAGGGGCCTGAAAGAATTGTGGAAATCTAGCTCAGCTCTGGATTCATTTTCTGCCCAATGGCAGATTGATTTATCTTATCTAGCAACTGATTTGTCTTGATAACTAAAAGATGCAGCCCTAACTTTCAAGTAACAATAAAGTGTTGCAGTAGGAAAAAAAAACAAACAAACAACTCAGGACCAGGAAAAGCAAATGATTTGCCCAAGTCATATTCATTTTAAGTGACAAAGCCATGATTCAGACCCCAGTACTGTGGCTCAAAATCTAATGCTCTCTCCATAACAACTAATTGCAGCTTTCTTTAAACTATTGTGCTATATGGTGACTAGAACACTAGACGTGGAACAGGGAATTTGAGTTCTAGGCCTAGTTCCCTCACTTGGAAATTTGATATTACTTTCCTCATTCTAGAGTAGAGGTTAGCACTTAGCTGATGATAGTGCTTGGAATATAGTAGGCATTTAATAAATATTAAATGGATTGGATTGAGTTGTTTCTTAACTTGAGATGTGAATTTTTAAAAATCTTGATAACTATTTCAATATAATTGGTTTTCTCTGTTATATTTTGTATTTTGTTTCTATATTAAAACAGCTAATTGGCCCAGTGGGTGGACTGCTGCATTTGGAATTTGGAAGATGAGTTCAAATCCTGTGAGGGTCTAAGAAAGTTATTTAACCTTCTCCATTCCCAATATGCAAAATGAAGATAATAATAGCACCTGCCTCACAAGATTGTTGTGAGGATTAAATGAGGTAACATTCATAAAGCACTTTGTAAAACGTAAAGTTTTATTAAAATGCTAGCTATTAATTATTTAATACATTATTCTGGAAAAGGATCCAGAAGTTTCATCAGATTACGAAAGTGGTCATGACATACAAAAAAAAGTGGGGGGTTAAGAATTCTTGGGCTAGAAGATTTCCAGCTCTAAGATGATCGTAATTGTAATAATACCTAGCATTTAGATAGTGCCTACTATGTGCCAGGCATTGTGCAAGAGCTTTAAACATACTATCTGAGTTGATTTTCAACATAATCATGGGAGTTAGGTACTATTATTCCTATTTTACAGCTGAGAAAACTGAGGGAAACAGAGGTTATATAGTTCTGTAGTTTTAAGACCCAGAACTTTGAATGATAACCTCATCCTATTGCCAAATCCAGTGCCTGCAATCCAAAGTACTTCTTGGAGGAGTGGAATCATAGCAGGGTGGCTGCCTTTGCTAAAATTGACATCCTTCAAACTCACAATCTGTACTGATTCCATAGCAGGTAACTGGGTAGTCATGACTCATGAAAGGATATTCTGAGTTAAGAATCTCCAGGTCAGGATTTTTGTTACACCATCATATCCCTGCTCTCCAGAATACCATATTTCAGGGAACATCTCAAGAAAAAAAAGTCTCCTTTAAGAACCATTCCATTTTTTTAAACACTGAAAATATGAATATTTTCCTTCTCTTTTCTCCTCTGCAATTCAGTATTCTTCTCCCTTTTCCCATTTAAGAAGTGATGATTACTTTTCCCTTGTGTTTTCTAATGAGGGCAAATTTTTACCTCAAGTAATTTTAACTTTGTTTCTCTTCTAGCAATCATTTAGTGCCAGTTCATTTCCTGGAAGTTGGCCCTGCAAATGTGTTTGTAGTAGAGACAGTAAAAGTTTATTCACCCCCTGTGGCAATGCTGAGTGAGTTCTTTTGTTGCCTCTCCCATCCCTACCAATAATGTCCTGATTCTGAATGATAGGAATGCAGTCCTGGCTGATCTGGAAAAACCCTGCCTCCTTAACCCCAGGAGTATTCCCAGGGACAGAAAGGATAGTAGCAGAATAGAGGTATTTAGAACCTATCTACATGGAGTCTACAGAAACATGGAAGATATTGAACACGTGTAGGAGGTTGGTCATCTGGGTCTTAGGGAAGAAAAGCCTTTAGACTAAGTGATTTTAACTTAAACCAGTATTGAGCATGGATATTTGCTAGAAGGTATTAAGGAGAAATGTGTTCCTAAACTTTGGACATATTTCCAGGATTCAAGAAATGAACAAAATTGTAACTTGAGGGAGAAATATGTAGTGAGATCCCTCCTTAGGCAATTTAATAAGTTTTCATTTAAGTGCCTACTGTGTCCAAGTCACTGTACTTTACAGAGGACATGAGGACAAGAGCTAAACTATTCCTGTTCTTAAGGAAGTTATATTCTACTGGGAAGATGCTAAAGATTCGAGATTAAGTAGAAAACATTGGAAATTTCTTTTTCAAATAAAATTTATTTATTTTTAGTATTCAACATTCATTTCCAAAAGATTTTGAGTTACAAATTTTTTTCTCACCATCTTTCCCCTGTCCCCCACCCCAAAAGAGCAAGCCTAATGAATACCCCAATCTGTTCTCTCATGTCCTCCCCCATATCACCCCGTAACTTCTAGTAGGTCAAGATGGATTTCTGTACTACAGTACCTGTATATCTTATTTCCCAGTTGCATGTAAAAAAAATTTTTTTTAAATATTTGTTTTTAAAAATTTGAGTTCTGGATTCCTTCCCTCCTCACCCACTCCCACTGGGAAGATAAGCAATTCAATATAGGTTGTAAGTGTGTAGTTACCCAAATCATTTTCATAGTAATTATTGTGAAAGACTAACTGTATTTCCCTCCCTCCTATGCTGCCCCCCACTTATTCTATTTTCTCCTTTGACCCTATCCCTTTCCAAAAATGTTTGCTTCTAACTACCCTCTCCCCCAATCCTCCCTTCTGTTATCCCCCCTTTTATCCCCCCATTTTCCTGTAGGGTAAGATACCCAATTGAGTGTGTATGTTATACCATCCTTAAGCCAAATTCAATAAGAATCAGGTTGTCCCATTCCCTTTCACCTTCCTTCTCTTTCCCTCCATTGTAACAGTGTTCTCTTGCCTCTTTTATATGAGATAATTTACCCTAATCTAGCTCTCCCTTTCTCCTCCCAATAAATTCCTCTCTCACCTCTTAAGTTTATTTTTTAGATATCATCCCTTCATATTCAACACATCCTGTGCCTTCTATGTATACATGAACATACATATGCCCACACTCACATACATATTTCTAAACACATACACCCTCCTATACATACATATATATGTATACATATGTATATACATATATGTTCCCTTCAAATATCCTCATACTGAGAAAAGTCTTATGAGTTACAATTATCATTTTTCCATGAAGAAATGTAAATAGTTCAACTTTAATAAGTTCCTTATGATTTCTTTTTCCTGTTTACCTTCTCATGCTGCTCTTGCTTCTTGTATTTGAAAGTCAAATTTTCTGTTCAGTTCTGGTTTTTTCATCAAAGAATGCTTGAAAATTTTCTATTTCATTGAATGACCATATTTTTCTCTATAGCATTATACTCAGTTTTGCTGGGTAGGTGATTCTTGGTTTTAGTCCTAGCTCCTTTGACCTCTGGAATATCATATTCCAAGCCCTTCAATCCCTTAATGTAGAAGCTGCTAGGTCTTGTGTTATCCTGATTGTGTTTCCACAATACTCAAATTGTTTCTTCCTGACTGCTTGCAGTATTTTATCCTTGACCTGGGAACTCTGGAATTTGGCTATAATATTCGTAGGAGTTTTCTTTTTGGGATCTTTTTCAAGAGGCTCCCAGCTTCGTGCGATAGACCCTGTCCGCCTGCCAGGCTGCCTTCAGCAGTAGATTTGTTTCTTTCTGTCACTTTGTGGGTTCTGTAGCTCTAAAGTTTGTTTAGAGTCAGTTTTTACATGTATTGGAAGTGACTGGAGCAGGAGACCATACCAAGTTTGTGCTTCTACTCCGCCATCTTGGCTCCACCCTGAAAACATTGAAAATTTCAAAAGGAAAAATGTTTGAAAACTGGGGGGTGAGGGGCATCTGCAAAGGCCTTGTGCAGAAGGTGATATGAGTTGTTCTTTGAAGGAAACTGGAAAGGAAGGAAGGAAGGAAACTTCCGTGAAGTAGAAGTGAAGAAGTCTGGCATATCAAACATGGAGGACCATGTGAGCAAAGGCAAAAAATGTCATGAAGGGAAACACCTGGCAAGCCATTCTTACTGAAACCAGAAATATTAATGTCTCTATGGAAGCCTTTTCTTCTATGATACAGTTTTGAAATTTTACACAATTGCTAGATTCTTGGTTCTTATATATTTGTATAGTCTAGCTATCTAAATAGCAACTGAAACTGATACACAGTTTTGTCTAATTTTCATGTTCAATTCTTTATACAGTGATGTCAAAGCTAATAAAACATATTTTGTAAATAAAAAAAAATGAAAAAAAAAACACTTCAGAGGCTATCCTAAACCTAAAATCCTAGATCAGATCTAGGGTTGGAAGGGACCTTAGAGGCCATCTAGATCAACCCTGCTATTACGCAAGTGAGGAAACTGGCATCATTCTAATCACAAAATATTTTTCCAGGCAAAAAGAACTGGTGTCTGACTCATCTTCTTTAACCCTAGTATAGGATTTCTTAATCTGTGTTCCATGGACCTCTAAATCCATAGAAAGATTTCAGGAAGAATGTGAACTTGAATGGGGAAAAAATTACACCTTTATTTCAATATAAGTGGTTTCCCTTTGTATTCCCATCTATTTTATTTTATGCATTTAAACAAAGTCTTCTGAAAAGAGTTCTCCAGATTGTCAAAACTATTCATGACACAAAACAGAGGAATGTTCCCTGTTCTGGTCATATTTTGTGTGTGCTGGCCAAATCTTTCTCTCCAATTCCAAAAATATTTGAAGACATACTGTGCAAAATGCTAGAGGAAGACATTATTTTTGTAATTATGATTTAGAGTCCAAATGTATGCCTGATAAGATAATTGGAACTAAACTCTAATGATTTGGGTTAAGAATTGAGTGCAAGAAGGACAAGGGTTTCTCCCAGGAGAAGGGAGTATTGGAAAATTTCCTTTAGTGACAGGACTGGTCTTCGGCTAGGAGACGACCCTCTGAGAACAGCAAGGGATCAATGAAACATGCTGTCAATGTGATGCTGCTCAGAATAGGGGAAGAACTGTGATGAGAACTCTTGATCCACTATCATGGGTTGGTAGCTGCAGAAAAGCTATAGACAGAGGAAGGAGAGATATGATCCATATGGCCAGAGGAATAGTTGAAAGAAATAATGGTGAAGACTGAGCTCAAGTCTCATTAAAAGTCAAGAATAGGGGAGCAACATTAGAGATTCCTCTGATAGGGAGCCTATGCAGGGCATGATGGTAAGAGACGAGGACTCCATGGGCAACCTGGGAGAGTTACTCACTGGCTAATAGCATAATTCCTAGGAGTTCCTATAGACCCAATTTGTTTTATTTTCTGGGTGCAGGTAGTGAGCAAGAAAAATGAGAAATCTTCCCAAGGATAACCTTCTGACAAAAGTTGAGACCCTTAGACACTAAGATTACATGTTATACAATCAAAGCATTTAGAACTGGGAGGTCCCTCAGGTACCATCTAGCCCACCTCCCTCATTTTAGCAATGGAAAACAACAACCACAAAGGGCTATTTTTGTAAAGTGATTTGCTCAAACCTAGGCCCATAACTTTAAACTCAGTGATCTTATCACCATACTATGCCTAAAGACTATCTGAAAAAATGAATGATTGAAAGAAAAACATTTCTTATCAAAAACTTATTATAAACTGGCCTTGATGCTAAGCACTGTGGATGCAAATACAAGATAGTAACTGCTGTTTTATATTCTAAACAGGGAAAAGCAAAAACTTTTGAGGGACTGGGGTCCAAGGAGGGTTGATTTGATTTATGAAATTATGGGGATCTCCAGTGAATGTAATCATATGGCAAGTGAATGAGTCGGTTTTCTGGGAATGGTAACCTTTCTAGGATTAGTGTTACTAGAGAAAAATTGCAAAGCCTGTGGTGATAAGGAGAGGGCATGGCAGAAGGATGGATGAAGAACATTGTGGTGGACCTGATGTTCTTACTAGAGTCCTACTGACTAACTTAATTTGGCCCTTAGCAAAACATGCTGAGATGGGGTTTCTTTAATCCTGTATCTCAGAGTATAATCTTTTCTCTTGTGGTGGGAGGAGGAAGTTAGCCCTTTCAGAGCTTCTGAAGATTCAACTTAAAACATTAGACCTGTGATTATTGCTAAGATTTTTGCAGCTACTTAGTGGGTGCAGGGTTGTGGTCTTTTTTTTTTTTTATTCTTCCCATGAGGAATGGGGATTTTACATCATATGTTATCCCCACAGTGATAATTGAATAATGAATTCAATCAAAACCCTGAAATTTGTTATAAAAAAATAAGCTGCTCAGAACAATGAAATAAAGCATTGGTTCCAAATACAACTTCCTCTAATCTCTCAACCAACAAAAGCTAAGGCAATCAGATAAATTTTAAAAGTGAAGTGGACTTTCCATTTCCTAAACCATCTTTTCACAACCTACCTAAGACCTCCTGAATCCTACAGGAAAAAAAAAAAACCAGCAACAACAATCTACATTTATGTAAGAAAAAATCTCAAATATCTCTATTAAAAAATCAGGTAATTTTTTTTTTCTGGGGCAAAAAGATTAGTTTTTTTTTAAAGTAGTGAGAGAATGAATTAGAGATAATGAATATTTAAAATGACACTGATAACAGATGTTGACACTTTCCCCTAAGTGAGTATAAAGGAATGGCAAGAATAATTGATTTCTTCAGAATCTACCAAGTTCATCTTGGTATTTTTCCTTTTACCTCAATTCTTTACTTTCTCTCTGTCTCTCTGTCTATCTCTCTCTCTGTCTTTCTCTCTCTGTCTCTCACCCCTCTGTCTCTTTTCCCCCTCTCACCATTGCTGCATCAATCCTGAGGGAAATGTTAAGGCAAAAGACAGAAGAAAGTAAAAAATCTTACAGTCTCAGGGAAAAGGAAGGAAGGATCTGAAGGCAGAGAAATATATGGATGAGATGTTGAAACTTAGACCTTATAAGTTCGATTCATCGAGGTCTACCATTTCCTAGGTGCTGAGCTGACTAGCTGCTGGGAGCATCAATGAAAAAAGGAAATGAGCCCTGCCCTCAAAAAACTTCTATTCTAAAGTGGAGAAATAACAAGTACACAGACATAAAATAAATACAAAATAATTTGGAAAAATAATAATAATGACAATAATAATAATATAGTTTATAAAGCATCTACTCTACACTAGGCACCGTGCTAAGCATTTTACAAATATTATCTCATTTGATCTTTATAACATCCCTAGGAGGAAGGGATCAGTGACTTGGGATCCATTATCATTGTGAGCTCAGATTCATTTCAGAAGGAATCTTTGCCAAGTTGCACATGGTGACAGTATTGTCCTGTTCTAGTTACTGATGACAAAGTAAATGAGATTAAAATGATTGCTCTGCACAGTCTCCTCTTTTTTCCCAACCCCTCAACCTTTTTATTTTTCTGTGATAGAGCTGCTTAGCAAGGCACATGACAATCTTAGATATGAGAATTTAAATAAAAATAAGTTTAAAAGAAAAACTAATATATTTCAACCAACAACTCTGATATGTAACCAAAGTGAATAAAAATTGATCACAAGTAGACACTGTCAGATCAAAGTTTTCTAATCCATGTTTTCTTTTTTTTAACTTCTTGATAGACCATAAAACTGGAGGACAAGGTAAGATGATAGTTGACATGTCAATTTATGATTTTTTTCTTGAAAATGTCAAAGAGCAAACCTCCATATTTGCTAATTCAAGTCAAGTCAAAGAACACTTATTAAACTTATTGGATATTGATAGGCTCTGGGAAGATACAAAATTTAGGTAAGAAAGATTTTTATCTTTCCTTAAGCAGCTGATAATCTAAAAAAGAGAAAGATAACTGCACAAATAATGAGATCAATACACAATACTATAGCAGAAAGGCATTATGATATCTCAGACAGAGTATTGAACTTTAACTCAGGAACATGAAGTCAAATCCAACCTCAGACACTTATCAATTTTGTGGCCCCAATGAAGTCACTTAGCCTTTCTGAGACTCAGTTTTCTCATTTACAAAATGGAGAGAGTAGCACCTAATTCACAGGGTTGTTGCATCAAATGAGATATATAAGCGAAACCCTCTGAAATTCTTCAAAAAATGTCTGTTATTATTATTATATCATATAATAAATGCATTAAAAATTGCCAACAACTTCAGAAAAACTTGGAAAGACTTATATGAATTGATACTGAGTGAGGGGAGCAGACTCAGGAGAACATTGTACAAAGTTACAACCACATTGTGTGATGTCTAACTTTGATAGAATTGGCTTTTCTCCACAATGCAAGTTTCTAAGACAACTCCAAAAGGCTCATGAGGGAAAATGCTACCCACATTCAGAGAAAGAACTATGGAGTCTGAATGCAGATTGAAGTGTACTATTTACTCTCTGTCTCTCTGTTTTGTTTTGTTTTGTTTTCTCAGGGTTCATTCCATTGGTTACAATTCTTCTTTACAACATGACTAATGTGAAAATGTTTTAATATGAATGGATATGTAGAGCCCCTATCAGATTGCATAACATCTTGGGGAGGGGCCAAGAGAGCAAAGCAGAGAAAAATTAAAACTCAAAAGCTTGTGAAACTAAATATTGTAAATTAAAAATAAATAAATATATACATATATATATTTTAAAGTTGCCAAGCTAAGTGCTATGTGGGGTTTAGTGGAAACCCACGGGACCAATAGCATGTGTTTCTTGTTTTTATACAAATTACAGAAAGTAAGGACAAGGTGGACTAGCCAGCCTCTGAGTTAGCAAAACCTGTCTTAAAGTCCCAACTCTGACACATACCAATTTTTAGATCCTGGTAAGTCAGTGCCCAAGACAGGTCTCTGACTATCAGACTGACAAGTGAAACTACTGTCTAGATGAGCTTTGGTAGAGGGAGGTTTTTGTTTGTTTGTTTGTTTACTTTTGTTTTTTACCACTGAGATCACTATAGGATGAAAGTGTAGGTCAAGGGAAACAAAAAAGTGGATGGAATCAGAATGTGTAATTCCTGTTGCAAAATTTTATTTCCCAAAATAGAATTCCCCTTAAAAGTAGATTTCCTTCTTTCTAAACAATCATTTCTAGATTACCCCTAATAATTTACTAATGGAAGAAATAATAAGTACGAGTAAATAAATCAAGTATTCAGGAGTTTTGTCTATTTCTATAAATGATCAAAATGTAGAGCTGAGGAAGGTAGGGCAGTATTGGTGGAGGAGAAAAAAATGACATTAACATGTGTAGATAATTGGGAATTGTTTTCTGAATTATAGATGGCACATTATATTACTGAAATTCCTGCCTTTAAAAAAATAATAGGGACATTTGGGGGTGGGCGGAGCAGTGAATAGAGCACCAGCCCAAAGTCAGGAGCATTCCACTCTGGCCTAAGACACTTAACACTACTAGCTGTGTGACCTTGGGCAAGTCACTTAACCCTAATTGCCATGCCTTCCCCCCTCCACAAAGGTATAAAAAAAATAATATAATGACAAAACAGAAACAAGAGTTTTATTTTTGGTCCTGACTCTCACATGTCACATTTTCTTGGGAAATTGATTTTATATCCTCTTGCTTAACTCAACTACTGGAAGACTGAAGAAATAAATAGTTCTTTGAATCATTCTAAGGACTGAAAGCCAGCAAAATGCTCCAAGAAGTATAATTCATATATCAAACAAATTTTAAAAAGCCTTATTACATAAGTTAATGCTATAGAGAGATTACCTTTTATTTTAAACCATTGTCACTTCAGAGACCAACACACAAATGACAAAATACTTGCTTTTAAAAATTGCAAACCTAAGAAATGTGAGAATATGATATGGTGAAATATCAATTTCCTGGAACTAAGGAGACATTATATCTATTCATGGCTTTGCTCCTATTAAGCTATATTACCTTGGGAATGTTAGTGGCCCTCTCTGAGCCTCAGGTTACTTATCTGTAAAGTGAAGGGAGTTGACTGGACAGTTATTGATTCTGTGGATCAAACCCTTTTTCCCCAAAAATTCTTTTCCTCTAACTATGTTTCTTGGAGTTCATTTGCCCCATACATGAATGTATGGAGTCATTTACAATCATGCTGATGTACTGCCACTGGACTCAAATAGCTCCAGAGGAGAAAGTGAGATTGGAGCCCTCCCTCACTTAAATCCAATTCACTTGCTATTGTCATCGGTCTTCTTCAATGCGGGAAAAGAAGGGAGGAATTTTGTTGCAATCTAATTAAAAGTGCTCCTATCTTTGATAGCAGAATGAGGGGCACGGGTGACTGGTTCTAATCAGATCTGTGATCTAGCAGGGCCAGGCTTCTGATCACGTTTGGGGTTAGAGGCTTATATGCATGCTTGAGAGCTGTTTGAGGGAAACATGATGTGACAGTTCAGGAGGCTGCACCTAACCAAGGGAGAACAAGGTGGGAAATTCTAATGGAAACAGTGTAAAAGGGCTCACATTTGTCTGACTCAGTAAGGGAGTTACCCATTTATTCAGAAAGAATAAATGTAATGAAAACCTTCCTGACTTTCCAGTGAATATTATTTATTCCTAGACTAAGAATATTTCTCACATTCAACAATGAAGGATGAACAACAACCTGTGAGTAGCATGAGCTGCCTCACTGGGGATCCAACTGGCAGTCCCAGTTGGGCAATGCAGCTCCTTCCCGCCTTTATTCTCTCCCTTTCCCTTTCCTTTCCTTCTTCTGGTCCCTTTGTCCAGATAGGGTTTCATACCCTTCCCTGCAGGTGCTCTGCCAAAAGGAATGTAAATTTTGGTCACTGAAGCCTCTCTAGATATGTTGGTATTTACCGGCCAGATTCTTTTCTTGGGCACTATACCTTCAACCTAAATCACTATAGCTCTCATTGAATGGCCAGCTACGGCTCAGAGTGAATGTAAATAGCAATTGTTTCTGTTTGGGCCAGAAACACTGAGGGTCTTTTCCTTTCAGATTGAATTTTTTTTTTTAACTAGGTAAAAGAGGCCATTCTTTGACTCATTTCTTATCTAGCCTTAATCAGTGAATGGGTAGTACCTCAGGCAAACTGAGACCTGGGAAAGATCTTAATTTAAAAAGGCCAAGGTCTCCTACTTTATGTGGGCCATTTCCAGTTCTGATCTATAGGTCTTGCCACTGGTTCCAATGGAGAAAGTGAAGCTGGTGTATTTGCACAGCCTTCCCTCATTTAAATCCAATTCACTTGCAACTCCTGGCATCACCTTCCCAAGGTCATGGTCCTCTTTGAGAATGAGGGACAAAGAACAACAACTTGAAGGTACCTATCTATATTCCTTTGATGAAAAAATTGTTAAAACAATGAGTTATAAAATTTCCCTTTTGTTATATGGTTCATAGGTAGATCATAATCACATGCCTGTTTGAGAGGCATTTTTTACTTTTCAGGTTTCTAGTAATTTTCCTGTTATTTCTTTGTATAGAATACAAAGTTTGACCTGAATGGGGAAAAATATTTAAAGACAAAAATTTTCAAGGTGAGTGACTTTTCCAAGATCTTACAGTTAAGAAGAAGAATCAAATCAGGAATGTAGTTCTAAAAATCCAGTTCTCTTCAAATCACTATAACTCTCTGTATCTGTTTTCTCATCTGCAAAATGAGTTCATGGGACCAGATGTTCTCTCAGATCCTTTCCAGCTTTATGGGTTCATATCTACTTTGTATATCCTTCCCATTACACCATACAAATATTTGATATTTTTGGTTTTTTTTTTTTTTTGGTTTCACAAGGCATGAATTTAGCTTCCTACCAGAATTTATACATGATATCTTAAATAGATTTTAAAATTCAGAATCAGAAGGGAACTTGGAGGTCATCAAGTCCAATTCTACCTTTTGAATATTAAGAAAATAAAGATATAAAGCAGATAGATGAATTGTTTAAATCCACACAATGAATTAGTGGCTAAACTAGGATTGGAAGAATCTGAGTTAAGTAATTAATAGTTAAGAGTCTCCACAAAGTCTTAGTGCAATTTTAACTGTTAGTAGCTTAAGTAGAAATACTACAAACTTACAAATAAAATAATGTTTTAAAGGATAAATATTTGAATTTTTGAAAAAATGTGTTTTTTTAATATTCAACATAACCTTACCCTTCTGTTATACATTGCTTCAGACAATTTTTGAATTTTTGAAAAATTTCATCAGTTGCTGCTCAGTGACTGAGAGAAGTGAATTTGGGATTTTTGTCTTAAGATAATCCAAAGAATAAATATCTGATGCACACATCACAATTTTGTTATGACCCCACAAGGAAAAATCTAATGGAGAAAGAGCCAAGAAAGAGAACAGACTCTACTGATCAAAAAAATTACATTGAAATTAAAATTTTTGGTCAATTTTTTAAATTATTAAAAGGAATCTAAATAATTAAACTTCCAAATGATGCCATTGTAATATTGTAGCTTTAATACTGCTGACCTAACAAAATGAAAATCAAAAGACAGATTAATAGTAGTGAAAGTAATAAATAATAAAGTAATAATAACTAATAAATAAAAAGGAGTTGGCTGTATTAAAACAAATCAATAAAACAGATAAACCATTGGTTAATTTGGTTTCTAAAAAAAGAAAGAAGAAAATCAAATTACCTGTATCAAAAATGGAAAGGTTGAATTCACTACCAGAGAAGAAGAAATTAAAGCAATAATTAGGAGATTTTTGCCCAATAATTTGCCAATAAATCTGACAATCTAAGTGAAATGGATAGATATTTACAAAAATATAAATTGCCCAGATTAACAGAAAAGGACAAAGAATATTTAAATAGTCCTGTTTTTTTTTTAAAAGGAATTGAATAAACCATTAATGAGCTCCCTAGGAAAAAAAAAATCCACAGGACCAGATGAATTCATAAGTAAATTCTGCCAAACATACAAAGAACAATTAATTCTAGTGCTATATGAACTACATGGAAAAATAGGGAAAGGGGTCCTACCAATTTCTTTTATAACATAAATATTATGATGATATCTAAACCAGAAAGATTGAAAACAGAGAAAGACTATAGACTAATTTTCCTAATGAATATTGATGCAAAAATTAAAAAAAAATAGTAGCAAGGAAATTACAGGAATATATCACAAAGATTATACACTATGAGCAAGTAGGATTTATACCAGGAATGCAGTACTGGTTCAATATTAGGAAAACTATCAAAATAATTGAACATACAAATAATAAAACTAATAAAAATCATGATTATCTCAGTAGATGCAGAAAAAGCTTTTGACAAAACATATCCATTTCTATTTAAAAAAACTCTATAAAGCATAGGAATAAATGTTTCTTTCCTTAAAATTATAAGTAGCTTCTATCTACCATCAGCAAACATTATCTGCAACCAGTAGGATCAGGATGTCCATTATCACCACTATCATTAACTATTATACTAGAAATACTAGCTATAGCAATGGGAGAAAAAATAACCATTCTGGACATTGGCTACCTGCTACTCGATGCTACTTTGTGGCAGAAACGTGCATTTACAGACCCTCGTATTATTTAGTATAATTTTGGAACCAAGTAACTTATTATAATGATATTGGACTTATATGAATTGGGTCACATCGAGGAATGTATATTTGCAAAAAAACCCCAATATTTTATTGTTTATAATTTTGTACAGTATGATAAGTTTTGAAACACCCCCCAATATGCATTGCAGGCTGATTAGTGCATGTTTGACAGTAATAAGAGGTTTGACGCCTGCCACCAGGTGTTTTCCTGTTAGAACACACAATGCAGTCCCATTTTCTTTGTCCCACATCGGGAATATGTAATTTATTGTTTAATCCATTGTCCTCAGAAGATGTGGATGGATGCGTTCTCGATACACGAAAATCGCCCTTTAATTGGTCAACGAGTGTCTTGACAAACTTGTGGTGTGTCATTGGCGTTTCATTACTTGTTTGTTTTTTGATGCGATACAATATGTATGAGTTTATCACACACATTTCCAACCCCCCAAAAAATAACTTCCTCCACCATTTGAGCGATTTACAGAGGAAACAATATGTCGAAGCGTATTGATCCGCACGATCCACACCACCCATATTTCCCCTATATTCTAACACCATTTCAGGCTTACTGACTGTTATGATATGTCTACCACATAATGTTCTCTGGGTAGATTGTAGGTTTGTGTTATAATAATTGGTGAGCATGGTAATAATTCTTTTATCTTTCCATGCAAGAAGCGTAGTATTATTCTTTCTGTATGTAACTGTTTTATTGGTTGAAAATTTTGGTTTTTTTATTTGTGTCGGTACGCCTTTTCGATTTATCTTTATAGTGCCAGTAAGATGACAATTCATCTTTAGCAGTTCTTCCGCTAAAAGGATGCTGGTATAGTACCTGTCGGTGAACATGTGGTATCCTTTTGCATCAGGAACTCTTTCTAATAATTTCTTGAATAAATGTAGTGGAATCCTGGAATACCACTTGTGCCAAGTTGACTTTCGGGAAAGCTGTTTCTTTCCAATTTCTTCTTTGGCATAATTGTTTGTCTCTTTTATTATGCTGTCTACTAATTCTTCAGTAAAATATAATGTGAAATAGTCTATGGGCTCTTTTATGTTACTCGGGACTTGTGGTCCGGTTATTTCTTCGTGTAAATCAAAATTTATCGTGGCTGGAGGAACGTCCGATTCGGTAACATCTTCCCACTCTTCACTTGACGATACGTTGTCATGTTGCCATGTGTTTTCTTCCGTACTACTATTATTGCTTTTGCTATCTATGCGAACAATTCGTTTCCTTCTAGGTTGAACATATCACTATCACTGCTGTCGTTTTGTTCTACAGTTAGTCTTTCTAACGTGTCTGTATAGAGGTCTATCTGGAGCTCATCTTCACTACTACTTGTGTCATGAGACTCATTCGTGGTTGGACGCTTTGCCATTGTTCTAATAAAAAATATGAATAAATGCATGGGTTGAAAATTTCTAATTGTTATTACTGACAAGATGATATTTACCAAAATAGCTTTCACCAAACAATTTATTCACTAAGAAAAGAATCACTTTTCTGATTTTCTCACTCGTTAGATCTATGTGCACTGCTTGAAGCTTTAAACCAAAATGAGCTCAGCTTTGAAAATCTTTTCCTCCAGATGTAGACTTGTTTATTTGTAATTATATATCTCACTATACAGTGTGCGCTATGTTCGAAAACTGACCTTTCTTCTACAAACTCCCCTTATCGCTCTTTTCAAGTGGCGTCACGAAGTGCTCAGGGCGTCGTGAGCACGCATCTCACGTTCTCGTCCGACACAAAACCTGCTGACATTTCTTGTATATATCTTAATAATTTTACGATATTTTGATTTAATTTCTTGTGCCATTTCAAGATAAAACTTCAGGGAAACATGCATGTCTCAAAAAATTGCGTTGAAATAACTCAATTCCCCGTAATCAACTGTAATGTCCCCTGAGAGGGGACATCCAAGTGATATGCTAGAATTCCGATGTCCCCTGAGAGGGGACAGCGGAGTGCAAAGCATTAAAGAACTTAGAATGGGCAATGAGGAAACAAAACTATCACACTTTGTGGATGATATGATGGCATACTTGGAGAATCAACTAAAAAAGAATAGCTGAAATGATCAATTTTAGCAATTTCAAGATATTAAAAATACCATATAAATCATCAACATTTCTATATATTATTGAGAAATATTAGCAGCCAGAGATAGAAGGAAAAATTCTATTTAATGTAACTGCAGACAATATAAAATCCTTTAGAGTTTACCTGCCTCCCCCCCCCAAAAAAAATCAGGAACAAAATAAAAAAAACCAACTACTTTTCACACAAATAAAATAAGATAAAATAAGATTTAAACAATTAGAAAAAATGTCTTTTAATCATTGGTAGGCCAAGTCTATATAATAAAAATGGCAATTCTACCTAAATTAACATATTTATACAGTGCCATACCAATAAGACTACCATTAAAGTATTTTATATAGCAAAAAAAAAAAAAATTGTAACAAAATTCATCTGGAAGAACAATAATATTAGGGGAATTAAAAGAAAAAAAATGAAGGTGGCCTAGCTGTATATCAAACTATATTATAAAGAAATAATCATGAAAACAATCTAATACTATCTAAGAAATCTTTCTCTGTTCTATCATTCCATCTGCACCATTGCTCTGGCTTCAATTTCCTCACTTCACATTCTTGACTATATTAACCATTCACTGTCTTACTCTCTTCAACTGTTATCCAAACTGTTCTAACCTTCATCTCATTTTCAGGAGGAGGAGTATTCCAACTTCTCCCTCATGCTAGTTAGTTTATTTTGTTCCTTGAGCAGTATCAAGACCATCCTCATGATTTGCTTGTTTTAGCAGATTAAATTCTTAAATTGTTGACATCACTTCCTTAGTTGGCTGGTTGGTTGGCTGTCTACCTTCATTCTCAAAGAGGACCAAAATGACATCACTATGCTAAAGTCAATTTTCAATGTGCCTGACTGTGCCTGATTGGAACAATACTAGTTCTGAATCCTCTACCACAGGTCAGGCACAAATAACCCACATGAACATTGGGGTGGATATTCTAAATTTGCACATCCTGCAATGCCTTTGAGCTATTTCAATACTGCTTTGCTCATAGAACACAGCAGCTTCTCTGATGTGGGCACACTATGCTGAATAGTCCTGTGCCAGTGTCTCCCATGCTACACAATCAATTCCAAAGTTCTTGAGAGAGAACTTGAGAGTGTCCTTGTATTGCTTCTTCTGACCACCATGTGAATGCTTGCCCTGCTTGCCTCCATAAAATAGTCTTTTTGGCAAGCATACATTTTATATTTGAACAACATGGCCAGACCATTGTATCAGCAACTGCACTGGCATACCCAGGATGGTGGCTAGCACAGGTTCTTAGATCTGCTTTACTAGTTAAGATAGCCATTCAAGGAGTCAACAACCTTTTTAATTACATTTGTTATTTCAGAGAAAAAATCAGCACCCTGAACTTCAGAGAAAATCCAAACAAAGAAAACAGAAAAAGCAAGTAGAGAAATAAAGACCAACAAACAGGGTTTCTAACTGTCTAAGAAATCAGCACAGATCAACACACAGATCCAACTGTCTGAGCAAGGCAATATATACATAGTTGCCAGAGAGAGAAACACAAACATATGGATTTTTCAAAGCCTCTTTGAAGAATCTCATCTTGTCAAATCTCATCTGGTCAAATCACAAGAACACTCTACCAGTGAGTGAGCCCCCAATGCAAAATGCTACCTCAGAGTATATACACTCTTTTTAGAGCCAGAGGGCATCACAACCCTCATGACTCAGTGCCTAATTAGAAATTAACAAAAGCTATGAAAATCTTCCTATAAGCAAGCTTCTCCAAAGCAAGCTTCCCTCAATGGGATGCATGTGAGGCCTATTAATTGGCTTGGGGAAAATCTTATATCTGATTAACATTACACCCAGTTGGAGTTGTGCTCTCTGAAGCAGAGTTTGAATGCTTGGCAGTTTAATTCAAGTAAGGACCTCAGTGTCTGGTACATTATCCTGCCAGATGATCTTTAGAATCTTCCCAAGACAATTCAAATAGAAGTGATTCAGTTTCCTGGCATGGTGCTGTTATAATGTCCAGGTTTCACAGGCATACAACAATGAGGTCAGCACAGCAGCTCTGTAGACCTTCAGCTTGGTAGTAAGTTTAATATTTCTTCTCTCCCATACTTTCCTTCAGAGTCTCCCAAACATTGAGCCAGCTCTGGCAATGCATGCATCAACCTCATTATCAATGTGTACATCTCTGGAAAGTATGTTTCCTTGGTACCTTGAATATAAACCAGCCGTGAAGGTTTGCAAGTGTCCTCTCTGATGTTTCATTTGTTGATCATAATGGATAATTCAGGAAAGGGAGGTCTGTTAGCTGAATCTCCTTGGAACATCTTCAATGTTATTCCGGTAGAATATCTTCTGCTTCAACCAAGTAAATTTCCTTTTCATTATCTCCAATTTATTCTGTATATGTATGTATATATAAATTTTCAGGTCTATTCCCAGTTAGACTCTGAAATCCTTGAGAGCAGGACAGTCTTTCACCTATCTTTATATCTACTACACTTAGTATGGCCCCTAGAACTTAGTAAGTGTTTAATACTTGCTTATTGTCTGATTGTTAACTGTTATGTGACATCTGAGTATCTCATTTTGTTCCTTTATTGAACATAAATCACCACAGAATTGATCTTAGTGAGACCCAGGAAAGAACAATGTAACTCACTTATCTAGGTGGAGATTACGAATGCCTGCAGAGCAGTTTTTAAAACTCAGAATGAAGCATGAAAGGCCATTGAGAAGCCAAAAGAGAGACCAAAGACTCCAGGGACACATGTACTTTATTCATAAGGGGAAAAAGAAAAAGACACTCATTCAGAGTTCATATGATTAAGATCTAGAATTTTAAAACTGGGAAGAACCTCATCAAGACAGAAAGCAAAGCAATTCACAGGATTAACCATTTTTTATTTAGAACGCTCTGATTGTTGGAATGTACTTCACTGTGTGCAAGATAACGTTTTAAGTATGCAATAACAACAAAATAGAAAGTAAAACAGTCCCTGCCTCACAGTAACTTAACATTCTGCAAGAACTGTCAGAGGCAATAGTCACAGTGGATCTCTCCTCTCCTCAGTAGAAACAGCTCCCATCAAATG
>NW_027185597.1:4426098-4485809 GCF_028583685.1 Petaurus breviceps papuanus | reverse complement strand
AACAGAGACCACTGTGGGGAGCCAAGAAGGCCTGATCCAGAACTCAGATAAAAACTTTTAACAGTGTGCTTTAAAATAAGAGCTCTTTGAGATGTGGCTTTTGGTTAAGCTTGCTCCTGAGTTCTTTATTATGGGTTACACTTAAAAGGATGTTACCTGAGTTCTGAGATCAATAGGCTATACCCCAAGACTTTAGTTATTGAGAGCCAAAATATTTGATTCTTGGGGGTCAGTTCCTATGCAGATGTCCTTGATGATTGTGGCTTTGGTTTCTGGCCTTGAAGCCAGCTCTCCAGAGCATCCTTTGTTATGTGAATGCATATGATAGGAGTTAACCGACCTTTCCTAAGACTTTTTGGGGCATAGATAACAAGGACTTATCCAATTCTCATCTACTTCCAGGATATGACAGACTATGCTATTGATAAGAGCACTTGAATCTTTGTCTGCTTGATCTTTAAAAACCTTGTTCAAAGAATCATTAAATGGAGTTCATGGTTCTTCCTTGAACTACTCATATAGCCTGGTCATTTCTTATTCACAGCTCTGATCATGCTTAGTGTTGGACACTGAGAAGCCCACGGCAGACCACAGTGACAGAAACAGAGTAGATACCACCAGGAGGGTCATGTGTTATGTAGTCTCTGAAGCTGGAGCTCCCATTCTTCCAAACTAAGTAACGTTAAAGATCGGAGAAGATACTGGGGTAGGGGTATGCCATCACTTTATTGAGTCAAAATTTACTTTCTCCCACATCCTAGTAATTTCCATCTTTTGGTGCTAGTTCTCCTCTTAAGAAATAGCAAAGAATAAGTCTAACCCTTCTTTTCACATGATACGACTTCCTCTTCACACATGGGATCATTGGATCTACACATGATAGGGACCTTAGAGGATAGCTAATCTAACTCCCTCATTTTACAGAGGAAACAATTCCAGCCCAGACAGTCATTGTCGGAATTTGCTCAAGTAATCAAGAACAGTCTACATACTCATCCTTCCTCAAAATAAGACCAAGTTAACCTCTCGCTATATTGTCTGAATTTGCTCAAGTAATAAAAGACAGCTTAGATATTTATCCTTCCTCAAAATAAGACCAAGGTTAACCTCTCACTTATAGAAGAAATGTCTTGGACAGTTTCATTATCTATGTGTAAGCAGAATTGACAAAATTAACCTTAAGCAAAACTATGAATAAGGAGGTCTTCCTCTTCTCTCCTCCTCACTCCTCTCAAGAATTCAGTGTCCTCCAGGTAATCTCAGAGATCCTGCAGAGATGTACTTGAAGTTGCCTTTCTCTGGCAGATATTTCTTTACAGAATTCCTCTTACATCTTCTGCCTATTCCATTAAAATTCAAATTCCCTCATTACCTGTCTCTCAACTCCAATTCACAAAACAAAGAAATGAGATAAATAATTACTAGATTGGTGTAAGGACTGGGTATTTTTTTCCCCACTGATACATGAAATTCCTGGGTGAGCAAATTCTCTCCACCAAGAGAAGTTGGCAACTTCTCTGCCATTTATTGTCTTAGAGAATTGTCCAGAGCATTGAATGTTCTATGTTTTGCCCAGGGTCACACAGCAAGGAAATGACAGAGGTAGGTCAGATCTCTATCCATTTTGCCACAGGCTAAGAATGTTCAATGCATTGCCCATCCTGGAATTTAAAGAAAGGACTTTTATTCACTAATTCCCTAATGGTAGTAAAGAAAGTCTGTTTGTTTAGGGGGGAGGTAGGTAAGAAAGGATTCTCTATACCATACAACTATGTGAGATTGAATTTCCATCTCAAATTTAACTTCTCACAGGATCAACTGTGTGAGAGAATATTAAAATGCTTTTTTTCCCAAATGACAGGAATAAACTGATGTCCTTTCTTATTTCCAGAGTTTAGCATTCATTTATAAATGGAAAAAGAATGCAAGTATTATTAAACATACATATTTTATGTACATACATATATGTACATGCATATATATACAGTGTAACTGTGTATGTGTGTGTGTACATGCACCTACATGCATGTTTATTCCTTCTAGTAGGAGATAAAACCAGTCTCTGATTTGTCCACTGGATTTTTTCAATGATAAAAGTAGGGAGAGATTTTGAATTTACCCAGGGAGGAGCAGAAATAAACCTGACATCAGGTCTTTTGATTAAAGATTCATATGTATTTTTTACTCTATTTTCCCCTCAAGGTAGCTGGAAATAAAGATTTTTTTTCATACAAAATTTCAAAGATAGGTAGGTAATTCTTGCTTCCCCTAGGACTGTTACATAGTTGGTAGCATTAGAAAGTGACTCTGTACTGGTCTTAGAAGAAAGTGGCCTTCTAGCTATGACATGAACAAAAGCATCTAAGACTCATAGAATGCTAAAATGAGAAAGGACCTTAGAGATCATCGAGTTTAACTCCCATTTTATAGATGAGGAAACAGAGGTCCAGAGAAATTAAGTGAGCTGCTCATGGCTTATAACAATTACAGAAGTCTAACTACAGTAATGGAATGAGCATAGCAATCAAGTTACCCTTATTTACCCTTATGAGAGCATATGTTCACATTTCTCCCTTTAAGATTCTCAGAACACTTTCCTCATACCAATTCTGAGATACTTTTTGCTAGTATTTTTATCCACAACCTCCAAAGAAAGACTCTGAAGGTAAGTAAAGTAAGTAGCCTAGGGTTACACAGATGGTAAGTGTCAGAACTAACACTGTCATCCAAATCTTATAAAGCTAATATCAAAGCTTTCTCCATTTTACTGTGCTGTTTCATTTTTTTAAGTATCAATTCATAGAAATGCAAGCTTTCTAGTTTAAAAAAGCATTTTTCTCAGAATCTTATGAGACAAGTAGTGTGAATGTCATTGTTCCCACGTCTTAAGAGGGGAAGCTGACGCTTGGAGATTCAGACAACCAGCAAAAGAGAGAGGACTCACACACTGGTCTTACTTGAAGACTGGTATTTGTTCCACTAGCCTAGTGACTTTGGTTCAAAGGATTGTACTAAAAATTCTTTAATAATGCTTTAAACAGTAAATAATCACAGAATATTATTAGTAGTAAATTTAGCTATGGTGGTCTGACAATAGTTACTGTTGAAAAAAGTTCTTAGAACAACACCACAAACAATTGGGAACTACTCTTTTATACCATAGTCCCTTTGATACCCATTATTAAAGCATCAACCTGTCTCCAAGTAACCTTAGTTTCACTATTTTTCTACCACTAAATATTTCTTACCCTCTTCTGGGTTATATTTCTCAAGGATAATATTAGGCAGGAAGACCCACCTAACATTCACAGAGCAAATGTAAGTATCTGTCAAGAAAAATGGAAGCAAGGAATATTTTTTAGTTACTTTTCTAGAACATTACTAGAGATCTCTGAATAGCCCCTATGGAATGATTCTGGAGTGCCATTAGCAGTTTTACAAACAGTAGCATTGACTTAGGCACTGTGGAGCAGTCAAAAGCATAATAAATGGTCCCTATCCTCTTGTACTTATAAAAGCTCTTATGGCAAGACTGGACTGTCTCTTAGGAGGTATGTAAGTTGCTAAAGGGTGCAGAAAGTCATATTTCTTTCAGGTGAGAATTGATAACACTTTTCTTTGAATCTTTTCTGGAGGGCTGGCCTTCTGTTACACTGAGAGTCAAAAAAAAAAACTCAATGAAGAAGAAAAGAGAGAGAAGAAGAGAGAGTGCAGGGGTTAGGTTGGCAGATGGAAGACCCCTTCCAGAAGACTTACAGACTCACTGTAGTAACTGAAGCCTTTGCCTTTCTTTGGCCCCCAACTGGGTTTATTAAGAGTCACTAGAATTACTAGATTCTGGCCAATAGGAGAAATTCTTAAAAGAATGGGGAGTCATTTTTTTTTGTTGTTGTTGCCCAGAACAATGGATGAATAGGCTTATTACTAACAGTCACTTTGATATTTAAATATTTGTCATACTAGTTATATACTTTGTTTAAACAATAGTTGCCTAAAATAATTTTAGTGGCTTCAACAATTTGTGTTTCCCAATATGAAAATGAAAAAAGGGGGTAAATCTTATCGATATTTATTTGGATAAATTCAGCTGGTTGGGAAATCAATATCCTGGCAGGGCAATCAATAGACTACCTGGGGACTCTAAGTATTTTAGGAATTCAATTTTTGTTTTACGGTGTAAAAAAAGCCTTGTGGGGAAAAGAAAATGCCCCAAATTACTAAGAGACTTCTAAATCTCCAAGGAAGAATCATTTTTCTGCCTTTGCCATCCTGGTGTTCTCTCCAACTCTCCTCTCATCCCTCCTCAGAGAGCATTTTCAAACTCCCATTGCATGATGAGTCTTTTCTTCTTGATTAGAAGAAATATATCTCTGAGAATCCTTAGAGATGTATATCTCCTTGGAGGCAGCTAGTCCAACCTTATGAGTAGAGTTGTTGCATAACTTAAGAGGTTGTTGAGGAGCTAAAACATGGAATATAAAGTTTTCAAATGCTGAATTGATTATACAATCAATAAAAGATTAGTGAAGGGACAGACTATTATAGTCCTAATCAATGAAGGCTTCATTCAGTCAAGATTTTCTAACCATTTATTAAATTCCATCTATAGACGAAGCACTGTTGGACGCTTAGAGAAGGTACCAAGATTAACAGTACCTAGGTGTCCCTTGCCTGCCTAGTTGCATTTACTGCATTCCCACCTTTACTCTCTGGATGTCTACTCCTTGCCAGCAGCCTTCTTACCCAGGACATGGCTCCACTCCTCTAGCCCTGTCCTCTTCTCGGTGAGACAGGTCAGACCAGCATTTCATGACATGCCTAGGCTAACCATGTACATTTTACTCCTGGGCTCTGTTTCTGAATCTTTGGACTTTTCCATCTCCTTCCCAGCAACTTTGCCCTCATGATAATACTCTTCTCACATATTGGGAAACACAAATTGTTGAAGCCACTAACATTATTTTATGGAACTATTGTTTAAATAAAGTACATAACTAGTATGACAAATATTTAAAAATCAAAGTGACTGTTAGTAATAAGCCTTGTTTCTGGTTTCTAGGGACCTTTTTATATGTCACCTTCACTCATTAGACCACAAGTTTCTTGAACATAGAAAATTACCTTCTTAGGTAAAGGGTAAAAAAATTCTTTTGCTTATATTTGCATTCCCAGCATCTACTAGGATTTCAATAAGTGCATATTCTGTTTCAATCCTCTCCTCCTTTGTGTGTATGTGTGTTGTGTTGTGTGTGTGTGTGTGTGTGTGTGTGTGTGTGTGTGTGTGTGAATCTCTAAGGCCCAGCAATGGGAGTCCATGTCAAAGTTTGTAGGCAGCCAACGCTTTCAAGGAAGGAAGCCCCCACTGGTCTCCTTAAAAGAGTGCAGTAGAAGATCAAAAGCAGCCAAGAGCAATCATCAGTTGGCTATGATACCTTCACAAGACAATGTTGTAGAGGCAAAGTTTTGTATTGAATTCTTTTAGTTTGAAAGTTTGAGACTACTCTTCCTAGTGACTAAGATAGTGTAGGGGGAGAATAAGTCTGCAAATATTGGAGTTGGAGAAGTGAAATCAATGCTTGCACTTCCTGTTGTTGCTGTATTTTCATAGTTAATACCTCCTTGTTTCAAAAAGAAAACATACATGATGTCTGTCTTTAAGGAACTTATCAAAAAGCTACTATGGGATTTGAACTGCCTTGAAGGAATGGTAGGATTTGGTGATTGGGTGGGGGGAGAAACAGATAATGAATAAATTGGAAAGTCTATTCCAAGAAAGAGTAAAAGGATGAAAGTAGGAATGGTTGAATAAATCATGTTCACAAGGCACTGAGGGAGATGAAAATAGTGAAGAACAGAGATTGGGTAGAATGTGGAACCAACTTTAGATAGGAGTCAGATCAGCTTATGGAATACCCTGAAACAAAGGCAAGGGAATTTTACATCAAGCAGCAAACAATCAAGAACCACTGTTAGTTCCTGGGAAGTACATGCACCTGAAGAAAATATCCTTTTAGGAAGATTGGTTGGTAGGTGAGTACTATGCATCAAAGATGAGGAGAGAGACAGGAAAAGTCAGAGAGGTAAATATGGGTCGGAGAGACCTGGTGTCACTTTAACAAATCAAATGTAAAGGGAGGAGACATCAGTCTAGGGAAGCGACCATGGGAACACAGAAGAAGAGGTTTGATCGCCTCTGCTGGTTCTTGCACAGATTAAATGGTATCAGGGGACATGGTCTACTGTAGTCAAAGTTTAGAATGAGACCTCAACTTAACCTATACACATTGAAAGCCCTTAGTTCTGTGGGAAATGGACAAGGATCTTCCCTATATTTTCTGTGATTTGCATAATTGGTAGATCTTTTATACCTGCAACTTAAACCAATAACTGAGAGAAAACTTAGAATTTATAGAGCCAATTCCAACTCTGGAGGTAAATTTAGCCACAAGATCAGATTTATGTGTATACATATTTACATACATATGTGTGTATAGACATACATGCATTCAAATATATGTATGTTTGTGTCCATGTGTCTGTATGAATATTATGTATGTGTGTATGCATGATCTATCTATCTATCTATCTATCTATCTATCTATCTATCTATCTATCTATCTATCTGGAATTCCAGAACTACTGTAACTATTTCCTAAAAGCTTCCCTGACCAGACTTTTTTCTCATTGAGGAACTATCATTGGCTTTACAAAAGTTACATAGATGAGGAAAGTTTTCAGATCAAATGATTTCAAATGAGTACATTGGTGTAGGCAGCTCCCAAAGAGAAAACTTCCTCACAAACTCTATCATAAACTTTGGCACAAATCTGAAATACATGAAAGTACAAAATAATGAATTTCGCTGACATGGATGCATAATTCAAATTCACACATCATATTTTTATTGAACTAGAATCAATGGTCACATTTTACACAACTATGAACTTGAACAGTAAAATTTGAATACATACAACCACTTCGGGGACTTGATTCATTATTTGCACTAATCAAGACTTGACTGTATGGTGTGGGTCATTAAGATGTGAAGTGATTTATTAATACATAGACAAACTGCTAGTATGAGTCAGTGGAAGAACTTGAATTCAGGTCTCCTAGACTCTGAGGCTAGTTCTCTAATACTCCATTTTCTATTTCTTTCCAGACTGATTATAATCACTGATAATACAGGAAGCCTCTGCTTCCTGTGACAAGGACAGGTACACCCTGCATTTATCTCTACTCTTTTATTTCCCTTTTGTACTAAAAGACACCTTATCTTTATTACCACTTCCTACATATTTGCTAAGGATCTATGAGGATCTCCTTGTAATTATACTCTCCCAGAGTACTTGACTAAAATTTAGGCATATCTACTTTGTACTCCTTCCTTAATGTCTTCTGACTCCACCTTTGACTCAGTTTTATCATTTTGAATTATGAATCACCCATTAAAGCTGGGGACACTGCTAAATTTTTTAAGTAATTGTTTTTCATTGAAAAAAAAATTGTTGCTTTTCCAGCGGCAGAGCCAAGATGGTGGAGTAGAAGCACAAACTTGGTGTGAGATCACGCTCCAATCACTTCCAATACATATGAAAAAATGATTCTAAACAAACTTTAGAGCAACAGACCCACAAAGAGACAGAAAGAAACAAATCTCCTGCTGAAGGCAGCCAGGAGGGCCAACAGTAAGGGTCTAATCGACCAAGCTGGCAGCTGAGCACAGTCCTGCATGAGCCTGCAGGTTCTGGACCCAGGGTGGCCCTGACCAGCAGTGGCCAGAAAAGATTTCAGGAGAATGAATCACAAGCATCTGTGGCAGTTTCCAGACTTCTCAACCCATAAACATGAAAGACAAAGTAAAAAGAACTCTGTTGGAATGGGGGGGATGGAAGAACATGGTCTGGCCCCTGCCTCTAGGGTAAGAAAGAGCAGAGATGCAGCAGGCAGCCACTGCCACATGGCTGCTTCCAGAGCTCCTTACCTGGAGATTATAGGGAGACCAAGCAACCATTCAGAGGGCAATTGCTCTTGCTTTGACCTGTGTGGTTCTGGATTATGGTCTTCGGTGGTGGTCCTGGGATGTGTCAACAGTGTGTCAGAGCTTGTGGGGGCTGTAGAGAGGGTACCCTCCTAACAGCTCTGGCAGCTGCAAAATCCCCAGTGATTTGGGAGAAAACTCTCTCTCCATTCTGGAAGCAGGGTTCTACTGTGACAAAGAGCTTAAAAGTCAAGTAATTGGCTGGCAATATGAGCAAACAACAGAAGCAACAACAGACCATAAAATCCTTTTTTGGGGACAAAAAAGATCAAGGCATGGACTGGGAGGAAGACAGCAAAGTCAGAACTCCTGCATCAAAAGCTTCCAAGAAAAATATGAACTGATTACAAGCCACGGAGGAGCTCAAGAAGGATTTTGAAAATCAAGTAAGAGAAGTGGGGGAAAAATTGGGAAGAGAAATGAGAATGATGCAAGAAAATCAAGAATCAAAAGAGGCCCAAAATGCCAGTAAGGAGAAGAATGCTTTAAAAAGCCAAATTTGCCAGATGGAAAAGGAATTTCGAGAACTCACTAAAGAGAATAACTCCTTCAAAATTAGATTGGAGCAATTGGAAGCTAATGACTTTATGATAAATCAAGATACTATAAAACAGATCCAAACAAATGAAAAAATAGAAGGCAATGTGAAATATCTCACTGGAAAAACCACTGACCTAGAAAATAGATCCAGGAGAGATAATTTAAGAAGTATTAGACTACCTGAAAGCCATGATAAAAAAAAAAGCCTAGATACCATCTTTCAAGAAATTATTAAGCAAAAATTCCCTGATATTCTAGAACCTGAGGGCAAAATATAAATTGAAAGAATTCACCAATCACCTCTTGAAAAAAAGATCCCAAAAAGAAAACTCCTAGGAATGTTATAGCCAAATTCCAGAGTTCCCAGGTCAAGGAGAAAATACTGGAAACAGCCAGGAAGATTTGAGTATTGTGGAAACACAATTAGAATTATACAACATCTAGCAGCTTCTACATTAAGGGATTTAAGGGCTTGGAATATGATATTCCAGAGGTCAAAGGAGCTAGGACTAAAAACAAGAATCACCTACCCAGCAAAACTGAGTATAATACTATAGGGAAAAATGTGGCTATTCAACGAAATAGAAGATTTTCAAGCATTCTTGATGAAAAAACCAGAGCTGAACAGAAAATTTGACTTTCAAATACAAGAAGCAAGAGAATCATGAGAAGGTAAACAGGAAGAAGCAATCATAAGGAATTTATTAAAGTTGAACTATTTACATTCCTTCATGGAAAAATGATAATTGTAACTCTTAAGACTTTTCTTAGTATGAGGATAGTTGAATGGAATATATATGTATATATATGTATACATGCATATTTATGTATGTATAGGAGGGTGTATGTGTATATAAATATATGTGAGTGTAGGCATATGTATGTTCATGTATACATAGACAGAGGCTATGGGATGAGTTGAACATGAAGGGATGATATCCACAAAATAAAATGAAGGGGAAAGAGAGGAATTTATTGGGAGAAGGAGAAAGGGAAAGATAGATTAGAGTAAATTATCTCATATAAAAGAGGCAAGAGGATACTCTTACAATGGAGGGAAAGAGCAGGAAGATGAAAGGGAATGGGACAACCTTATTCACATTGAATTTGGCTTAAGGAGGGTATAACATACACATTCAATTGTGTATCTTACCCTACAGGAAAATAGGGGCTTAAGGGACAAGAGTGGGGATGATAAAAGGGAGGGCATATTGGGGGAGAGGGTAGTTACAAGCAAACATTTTTGAAAAGGGATAGGGTCAAAGAAGAAAATAGTATAAGTGGGGGGCAGCATAGGAGGGAAAGAAATATAGTTAGTCTTTCACAATAACTACTATGAAAATGATTTGGGTAACAACACATGTACAACCTATATTGAATTGGTTATCTTCCCAGTGGATGTGGGTGAGTAGGGAAGAAGGGAAAAAGTCTGGAACACAAAGTTTTAACAACAAATGTTTTAAAAAAGTGTTTTTTACATGCAACTGGGAAATAAGATATACAGGCACTGGGGCATAGAAATCCATCTTGCCCTACTAGAAAGTTGGGGGGTTCATGGGGAAGGATATAACAGAAAACAGATTGGGGGAAGGGGTATTCAATGCGCTTTCTATTTTGGGGTGGGTGGAGGGGAAAGATGGGGAGAAAAACTGTAACTCAAAATCTTGTGGAAATGAATGTTGAAAACTAAAAATAATTCTTGTAATAAACATTTATAGTTGAGCAAAACAAATTCCTACACTGGACATGTTAAAAACATATATGACTTATTGTAGACCCTGTGCCTATCACCTCTCTATCAGAAAATGGGTATTGTGCTTCCTCATAGGTCCCCTAGAATCATGGCTGGTTGCTGTGCAGATCAAAGTTCTTAAACCTGACATATATTCTAAGGGAGTCATGGGGACAACTGAGCTACCTATTTATGCATTATGCATTAAACATCCCATTTGGAAGTACCCGCATTCTATTCCTTATTTCTCAGGTGTGATGGTGATAGGACATTGAAGAACTATATAGTTATAACTAATCTTAACAAGGAAGCCAGACTAATTTTATCCACTCTGCCTGAAGCTTAAAGTAGTTTCCACTTCCATTTTTAAAGTTCTTAATTGATTTGGTGCACACACACCTGAACTACATCTCATAAAATATTGACCTGTGCACTCCAGCTTCCAATTTTTACTTATGGCTAAGTCAAAAGTGAACATTAGTTTTTAAAATCATGACCTTGTTAAAATCATTCCTTCAAGCCACAAGGACTAAGCCATCATTATAGTGTTCAAACCTATTATGTATTTTTCTTAAACATGCCATTTGTCAGTGTATTTAATCCTCCTAAGAGTGAGTGACTACTTCAAGCTCTCCATCCATATTCAGACAGGCCTCTGGCTCATTCTCTTAAGAAGCTCCACCACTGCACCTTAATCTTGTCCTGCAGGTCCACTAATCTTACAGTTTAGCACAGACAGAGAGCCAGAAACATGCCCAATACTTTTCACATAGGCTTTTATTATAAGCAAGGGAGAATGAGATGACTTACATTTGCACAAAAGGACAGTGCAGCAGCACATGATGTTTCTTTTCAGACCCTGGTAAAGGCTGCATAATGATGATGATCATCATTAAACACACTCCCCCTCCCCCCCCCCCCCCCGCCACCAAGTCCAACTTATCCATGTTGGGGTTTGGGTGGGGGCCAGGGGAGGATAGAAAGGAGAGGAAAGAAGATAGAGTAAAGGAAGACCATGCAACATGACATTCGGTGGAAGCTTTGTGTGGGATGAGAATATTCCTTTGTTTGGCTTTTAAAGCTTTTTATAACCTCCCTCCTCCTATCTTTATAATCTTCTTATACCTTAATCCATCTTTCCCCCATCCTACTTGGATCAAGTGACACTGACTTTCTTCCAGTTTCTTGAACGTGAAACAGCATTATTTCCTGCCTGAGAATCTTCACTGGCTGACACACACCTTTAATTCTTTCAGTTTCATCTACACCACCTGGCCTTCCCTGGCTTACTTTAAGTCCAAATTAAATTCCTAGTTAATATAAAGAAACCTTTTTCCACTCCCCTTTCTAAATCATCATTTTATCCAACAGCAAAAAGCAATTATTTTATCTACCTGTGCAATAATTTGAAGAATATCAAATATAAAAGAATAGCAGCAGAATAAAGCCTTGTCTTCAACCATTTTTATTAGCTCTCCATTTAAAAATGAGAAAAATTTGATAATAATGATTAAATATATAAACTAACATAGCAACTCATAATAATAAATGCTATTATTCTACGCATTTTATAGATGAAGAAACTAAGGTTGAGAAGTTAAATTACTTGGTCAGTTAAAGACCTAGGGGGATGTGTGAAGTACAACCCAAACTTCCTGACTTTGAAGATAGCTTAACAGATAAAGTTTATATTTTGTATAGTTCAGCATTTTACTATCTGCTGTGTACCAATACCTACAGTACTTTAATGTTTACAAAGTATTTTTAAATAGCCATATTAACTTCAAAGGACCTGTAAAAGAAGATACTATCTTCATACAGAGAAAGAACTAATAAAAAGAAGTGTGTGTGTGTGTGTTTCTGTCTGTGTCTATGTCTATGTGTATGTATGGTCTAATAGTAGTGATCTCTAGGTTGGGGGGGGAGAAGCAAAGAAAAAAAGCTATTTACATGACAACTTTATTATATAATTAAAAGGAATAGCAAGTTGTATGTAACAGATTTGCAGTTTCATGTGCGATCATTTTTTTTATTCTACTATGCAATAGAAATGCTTGTTTTATTTCATAAATTAAAAATAAAAAATTTAAAAACAAAAATAGAGTAAGGGATACAAGTATTATTCCAATTTTAGAGATATGAAAACTAGATCTCAAACAGGGTAATGACATACCCTTGGTCACCAAGCTAAGTCTCATAACCAGGACTCGAACACAGGTTTCCAATAATAATTCAAGTATACAGCATTTTCTATAGACGGTTTGCAAAATACTTTCTATAGGCTGACAAAAATGTGCATCTGGACCTCAAGGAAAAAGATGAGAAATAGGAATATAGAAATAGAGTTTCTGCATGTAGAAGTGACAGCTGTAGCCTTGAGTGGTAATGACATTATTAAGAGCAAGAATACTGAAAGAGAAATGAAGAATACAGAGTCCATCTTGGAACACCAACATTAAGGGGGTCAAAAGAAGAGGAGGAGCAAGAAAATGAGTCAGAGGAGGGGCAAGAAAATGAGTCAAAGGAGGAACAACAGTCACAAGGAAAGGAGGATTTAAGAAAAATTGATCATACTCCTCTGCTGTCTAAACCCAGGCAAAGATGAAAAAGTCAGTTTGGCCTGGCTTTGAAAATCCATTGCAACTTATTTTAAAAAGTATAGCAAAGAGATACAGGATGCAGGTCAGAACATGCATATATATAGCAGTTGCTTGAAAAAGGCTAATGAATAAATAAAGGCAGTCACAAAAAATTACTCTTTCAGCCATGCATGCCCTCTTTTTTGGAGCTAATCAGACAGCAACTAAGTAAGCGAAAGGAAAGACTGGGAATTTGGGAAGTGTTTCATGACATTCCTAAATGACATATAATTAATAATATGTCGATATGAGTTTCTACCATGAAGGAGAAATTGAGCTGAATTTTTTTCATAATCTGTACAAAATTTGGTCTTATAATAGACAATAGTATAGAATAAATAATATGACTGTACATATTTAATTTATTTGGGTAAATATATGTTAAATGTTTTAAGTAATGATATAGGAAGAATAATATGACATATTTAACTTATTTGAGGAAATGTATTTTTTTTAATTTTCTGGTCTTTATTAATTTGTTTGTTTACTTTTAGTTTACAGGATTCAATTCCCCCACTCCTTGTGTTTTGAATTTTTTCACCCTTCCTCCCCCCCCCCCCCCCCCCCCCATGGCAGCATACAATCAAGGACAGGATCTGCAAATAGTTTCACATTAGATATTTATTAGTCAGGACTCCAGATAAGCAGCAGCTGTGGCCATTTCCAGATTTATCAACACACAGATGCGAAGGACAAGGTGAGAGGCCAGTGCAGTCTGGACTTTGGGACCCAGGAAGTGGGAGTGCCTGGCTTTTACCCCCGGGGCGAGAAACCACTGAGACACCAGAACAGCCTGCCAGCGCCACGTGTAGGCTTCAGCTCCTGGCCTGCCGAGTGTAGGGGGACCAAGCACCAGTCTGAGGGGTAATTGCTCTTGCTTTAACCTGCTTGGATCTGGATTGCAGTGTAGGGTGGAGGTCCTGGGGTGTGTGTCCAGCTTGCCAGAGCGTGTGGAGACCTCAGAGAGGGCACCCATCTAATACCTCCGGCAGCTGAGAAAACCCCAGCGTTTGGGACGAAAACTCCCCTGTCTGGTGGCAGAGTCCTACTGTGGCAAAAAGCCCAAAAGTCAAATCATTGAGTGGCAAAATGAGCAGGCAAAGGAAACAAAGCAGACAGAAGATTCCAACATTACACTCCTATTTTGGGAATAAGAAGGAGCAAGGTATGGAACAGGAGGAAATCAGTGAAGTCAGAACTCCTGCACCAAAAGCTTCAGAGGAAAATACAAGCTGGTTACAGGCCATAGAGGACCTTAAGAAGCAGATAAGAGAAGTGGAGGAAAAATTGGGAAGAGAAATGAGAACAATGCAAGAAAATTATGAAATGAGAGTCAACAGCCTGACTGAAGAAAATAATACCTTAAAAAACAGACTGACTCAAATGGCAAAGGAGGCTCAAAAAGGCAATGAGGAGAAGATATTTATTAGTCAGGTTATAAAGAAGGATTTTATAAGATGGAATGAACAATGAGAAAGAGGAAACAAAACCAAACAAGAAAAAGACATAGAGAGGGTAGTTGGAGTTGTCTTATAACCCTGTATTGCTGAGAAGAGTCCAGTCTATCAAAGCTGGTCATCACACATACGTTGTGTCTCTAACGGTGTACAGATTTCTCTTGGTTCTGCTCTTCTCACTCAGCATCAGTTTGTATAAGCCTCTCCAGGTAAATATGAAGTAATTCTGCTCCTCATTTCTTATAGCACAAAAGTATTCCATTACATTCATACACCACAACTTGTTTAGGCATTCCCCAATTGAGAGGCATCCCCTTAATTTCCAATTCTTTGCCACAACCAAAAGAGCTAGTATAAAAATTTTTATACATATGGGTCTTCCTCCCACTTCTATGATCTCTTTGGGATACAACTCTAGAAGTGGTATTTCTGGGTCAAAGGGTATAAAATTACTTATAACCCTTTGGGCATAGTTCCAGATTGTTCTCCAGAATGGCTGAATCAGTTCACAACTCCACCAACAATACATTAGTGTTCCAATTTGTCCACATCCTCTCCAGCATTTATCATTTTCCTGTTTTGTCATCTTAGCCAATCTCACTGGTGAGATGTTGTACCTCAGAGTTGTTTTGATTTGCATTTCTCTAATCTATAGTGATTGAGAGCATTATTTCATATGCTTATAGATATCTTTAATTTCTTTCTCTGAAAATTGCCTGTTCATATCCTTTGACCATTTATCAATTGAGGAATGACTTGTATTCTTATATATTTGACTCAGTTCTCTGTATATTTTAGAAACCAGGCCTTTATCAGAGACATTGGTTGTAAAAAATTATTTCCCAATTTTCCATTTCCCTCCTAATCTTGGTTACATTGGCTTTGTTTATGCAGAAGCTTTTCAATTTAATGTAATCAAAATTATCCATTTTGCATTTTATAATGTTCTCTATTTCTTGTTGATCATAAAGTCTTCCCCTCTCCATAAATCTGACAGGTAAACTCTTCCTTGGTTTCCAAAATTGCTTACAGTATCATCCTTTATACCTAGATCATGCACCCAGTTAGACTTAATTTTGGTATATGGTGTTAGATAATGGTCTATGCCCAGTTTCTGCCATACTATATTCCAGTATTCCCAGCAGTTTTTGTCAAATACAGAATTCTTATCCCCAAAACTGGGGTCTTTGGGTTTATCAAACAGTAGATTACTATAATCATTGACTGCTGAGTCTCATGTTCCCAGTCTATTACATTGATCTACTGCTATATTCCTCAGCCAGTACCAAGTAGTTTTGATGACTGCTGCTTTATAATACAGATTAAAATATGGTATAGCTAGGCCACCTTCCCTAGCATTTCTTTTCATTAATTTCCTTGATATTCTAGACCTTTTGTTTTTCCAAATGAATTTTTTTACTATTTTTTTTGTTCTATAAAGTAATTTTTTGGTAAATCGATTGATATGTCACTAAATATGTAATTTAATTTAGGTAAAATTGTCATTTTTATTATATTAGCTCAACCTATGAGGAAATATATTTTAAAATGTTTCATTTAACACAAGAGCTTTCCTCTTGCTCAAAGCTGACATAAGAAGGGGCTACCTGACTTTGATCCCAACTGACCCCATGATTGGAGCAGGTCCAAATCAGTTTGCCCATTGATACACCTGGAACCTGAGCCTGATGTTTTGACCAGATGTCACCTCTTCCCTCTAGCCTTCTCAATGGACTTACCACTGTTAAGCAAAAAAACGTATGCAATAGATTTCAAAGGCTGTGTTTTCCCCGAGTATCTGAGCTAGGTGTTATATAAACCCTGTCCTCTTTCCCTTTGCGTGCTTCAGTACATGGTGCTGTGAATACGCCCTGAATTGCAATTCTTTTGCCTCATTTAAAAGACCCTCATTTTCACTGTTTTGGCAGTCTTCTTTATTTCAGGTTGACACCATTAGATAGACCTACACATATCTAGAGCCAAACAGAACCTGAGACATTACCTAGTAAAATCCATTAAGGGGATTTAAGGAAACTGAAGTGCAGCGATGTGATGTGTCTTAACTAAGGTCACACAGTTTGAAAGTATGAAAAACAGGATCTAAATCCAGACCTTCTAAACTACAGAGATAGTGCTCTTTTTATTCACTATTAATGTCAGGCTGATTACAGTACAAAACATATTGTTTACTATTTTAAAACATTTCTCAGTTGTGAATTTTTCACTTTTTTGATTAAGCCACCTCCAAAAAGGCCTGACCAACCTTAGGATAATATAAAAATGCAAGAAAATGTCAAAACAATGGGGATTTGCTTGAGAAAATTGGATATGAAAGTAAAAATTTAAGGAAGATATCCTAACACAATGTTTGAGACTGTAATAAGACATTTCTTCAGCATACTTAGAAAATTATGCTAGCAATCCTTGATGCCAACCAACATTTTCAAATAGAAAAAAATAGTTGTTGACTCTAACATCAATTAAAATAAAAATTTCACAAAGCAAAAGTATGAAAGTGTCCATTATTAGCATCCATTATTGTTCTAATGAGCACCAAAGCCAAAAGTTTCATTTTGCTGACAAAAATAGTAAAATGTTGTGAGGGAACAATAATCAAAATGCTTCTAATAATTACCCAATTTACATATTTTCTAAGTCTTGTAAAACTCTTCCCTCACAAAAGCTTTCTGTGGATACATAGCATAAATACGGTTCTAATAGAAGGTTCAAAAAAACCCCCAGTTTTATTCAAATTCTTCTCTGAAGAAGTGGACAGAGTTATTAGTCCATTTCAATTCTGTGCATTCAAAGACAAAAAAATTCAAATAAGGAAAACTTGTAAGGAAAACAACCTTTTAGGTTGTTTCATCTTTAAAAAACAGATGAATAAGAATTAAACATGTTTTTGATTACCTTCTTCTTTGGAGTGTACAACCAACCTAACTTTAAAGGAAAGTCTACAGATTCCCTTCCTACCTAGGTAATATTACTCATAATTGGTTCAGAAATTTTACTTCTTCATTGCTGTGCAGTCTTCCAACCTCTAGGCCTATATTTCCAGTGTCCTCCTAGAGAGGTCACCCAGGTGTCATACTAGCATTTCAAAGTTAACAGATAAAAATACTGAAAAAAAAAATCTTCCCCATGCCAAACCAGACTTGTTCTCAAGTTCTGCATTTCTATTTCAAATGCCTCACGGCCCCTTGGTATGTTATTCTCTCTCTATTGGTGGAAGTGAATGCCCTGAACAATAAGAGAGAGAAGTTAGCTTCAACTCTCTGCCAGTTTCCTTCTGATTATTCAATTTTCCAGTCTTTAGGACTCTTTAATCCGATCATTTTTGATTATTTGAGTGCTTCTGTGGAAAAATGCCAAAAACTTTCATTTCCTGGGTCTCAGTTTGTCTGCCCGAGGCAATGTTCATTCAGTCTCTAAGGGCTAAGTAAAATTTGGGACCAAAGATGCACTATTATCAAGGTAGGTGAGCACGTGCACGTTCACAGTGCGTGTGCGCGCACACATACCCACACACCCACACATACGCACCCCCCCACCCACCCACCCACACACCCACACACACACACACACACACACACACACCCTAGACTGAGGGAGGGAAAGATCTGCCAAGTTTTTCCAGAAAAATTTGTCAGTTTACACTCAAAATGTAAATAAATTTGTTTATTCAAATTAATTTCAAGTTAAAGAAATCTGGACAATGAGCCTTGGGGGCTTTATTGACCATTTAATAAAAGCCTGTGGTGATCTGGACTTAAATGTGTAGTCTAGAGTTGCTGTTGTTTAGTCATTTTTTCAGCAGTGTCCTACTCTTCCTGACCTCATTTGGGGTTTTCTTTATAAAGATACTGAACTGGTTTGCCATTTTGTTCTCCAGCTCATCTTAGAGAAGAAGGTACTGACACAAACAGGGTTAAATGACTCTTAGGGTTGTGTGGCTAGTAAGTGTCTGAGACCAGACTTGAACTCGGGAAGTGGCATACTATCCAATTCCCTACTTAGGTGGTCTGAGTCTTGTAGCTTCATTTAAAACATGCTGGATTTTTTTTTTTAATTCTTGATCTTTCTCATTTGATTAATAAAGTCTTTTTAAAGTTCTTCTATTAATTCTTTTTGGACAGGTGACCATTTGATGTTACTCTTGGGGGTAGGAGAGGCTTTTTTGCTTCAATGTCCTCCTCTGAAGAGGAAACCCAGTCTTTATTCCCATAGTAATTTTCTATGATTGGGTTCTTTTTCCTTAGCCTTCATATTGTTTTTTATTTGTAGCAGCTTATTATTGTAATCAGCTCTAGTCCTGGGATATAGAGGATGTTGTGTATCATATATACACCTATAGTGTATATATATATATATATATATATATTTGTGTATATCATATATACACCTATAGTGTAGTTTGAAAGAAGTCTGAGGAGACATCTTAGGCCTCTTCTTCCCTGACCTTCTCCAATGTTGACTTCCCCTTTCCTCATAGCGTAGGGGGTTAAGGGATGGCCCCTTTAAAAAAAAATTCACCCTGTGAGTGGAAGATCCTCAGGGCTGCTGGCCAAAAGGGAAACAGTTACTATTTACATTCACTCTAAGCCAGTAGGTTCCAAAAATAGCCAGTGAGTGGTGCTTGGGCAGGAACCTATTGTTGTCCAATCAATGAGATCCAGAGTGAATTGGGTTTAAGACTTGTTTTGAGAAAGAAATTTCACCAGTAAACCCCAAGTTAACTAGGCAGCTTTTGGCCATCAAAAATTAACTTCTTTTGGGCAGGACACCCTCAGGTAAAGGAAAAGGAGTGGAGGGGCGGGGAAAGGAGAGGAGAGGATAGGAGAGGAGAGGAAGAGCTGAATTGCCTAACTGGAACTGGTCAGCTGGGTCCCTATGCAGGCTGTTCCAACAACTCACAGGTTGTGGTTTGTCCATTCTTTTTTTTTTTTTTGACAATAATGAAGTGAAAGTTCCTCTTAGGTCTTCCCAGAATTTTTTTTTTTCCAGGAAGCTTAATTGGGTTTGGCCAATTCCATCTTTCCTCTCAAAACTGGAAGCCAGAAGCACCCAAAGCAACTTGAGAATTTGAAGAGTCTCTGTAAAGATGATGAGTTCTGAAGGGGAGTAGCCGAGAACTCAGATTCTCTGCCTTTTGCAAATTGTGTCCCACCCCTCAAACAAGGAAGGGTATTCATCTCCACCCATAAGGAAAAAATTCCATACCAACAGACCTTGGGATAGGACTTTAAAGGAACAATAAAAGAACAACATTTCTCTAGTAACTCAGACCTTGATGTCATTCTTTTCTCTCAATTCTCACCAAGTCTTCTAAATCTCTGCATATTGTTCCTTACTTTCCATTCATGCTGGCTGCTATAACCCTAGTTTGGGTCATTATATACTTCATTGTTGTTCTTTTGCAAGTGAATGTACTTGAAATTTTGGTTTCATTAGCACCCAGTTTAAATCAATTTATCACTTCCTTCCCCTATTCACAGACTCTCCAGGTTAAGGACCATTTTAGAACACATACTTAAAATCAATGACTTGCTATTCCAGGATTTAGTAGAATGTTTGTCATGTAGCAGACACTTATTAGATGTTTTTTTTTAATTGACTGACATGATATCTATCACTGAGAAACATTCAAAAGGGGCATGGTCTCAAATTGGTCAAACAAAATTCTTAATCCAAACACCATATATATACATTCACAGATATGTTTATCATTGATAAACCCTGTATCTCAGGATACTTGCCTACATTATCTCCACATAAAATTCTTATTTCTAGAACCTTGATTCCATAATACATTTCAAATCTCTAACATATACTTTCTTTGAATGACACCTTCCTCTAATATCCCCACTGCCTCTTCTTGCTTCTCTAACAAATTGTTGGAGGTTAAAATTAGTATACGAAATAAAAGAAAAATTAAAAATGTGAAATATCTTGACAAATGGCCTCTAAATTTCTAAATGTGGTACTTGGTAGCATTCATTAGCAAACAGGGGAAAAAAACAACTTTGGTTGCTCTGTAGGGAGAGACAGTATGGTCTAGTCCAAATGGCTAAAGATTTGGAGACAAGTGACGTTTTGGTTCCACCAATTACTGAGTGAATTTGGGTGAGTCACTTAAGCTCTCTCTCTTAGCTTCAGTTTTCTTACCTATAAAACAAGAAAAATACTTCTATTTCTCATCTCTGAAGACTGTGAGAAAAGTGCCTTATAAACCTTGACATGCTCTAGATATGTGGGCTATTATATGAAAATGAACTACTATTATCACCTGTCTTAGTGTAGGAGTATGATGGTAATGGGCATTGATGATGAATGTTTTTATTAATAATTATATAATTTTATATAATGGGCTTATAGAGTCAAATGACAAACTCATACATTTTATATGCACATCAAAGCAGGTGGCAGAATGGCAAGAAGAAAAAAACCTGTTTTCTTCTCTCCTTAATTAAGGTTCTACTATTATGTCTCAATATATGAAATAAATTATTTCAACATACCATGCCAACATAATTGAGTATCTTCTTGTCTTTTCATTCTCTCTCCTGTAAATGGATAGAAGCAAGAAACCCAAAGTCTATATCTTGTTTCATTCTAAAAGTCTTCTTCACTGGCAGTCAAGTGTGACTAACTATCTCCTGGAAACTTATAGGAAATCACTTTTACATCTCATTCAGATAATGGATGAGCTGAAAAATTCATTCTATGGTAGACTGGTACTTTAGAGATGCCAAATATTGGCACATTATGTCTTCCCCAAAGTTTTGTGTTTAAATGGCATCAATGATAAATATAATAATTTTTACAAAATTTTTTTCTGCAAAGGAGAAGATAAAGTAGGTGACAATTCATGTGCTACATGATTTGGAGTTGTAGAGAGGGTCATAATACAAGTTGTTCTGGGGAATATGTCCAATTTTCTTTTACAATTAAGTTTTTTCCAAACCCTTGATCTGATATGATGTGAAGTGACACTAATATTCTAAATACATCTTTCTCTGTGATTATCTGTCAGGACAATGAAATTCATGAGAAAATGAACCAACCGCACACACGAACTGTTGTTAAAGATGTGGGAGGTAATGAAGTCATGGGAAGGAACTTTTCCATCAAAACAAAATATACCAAGGAAGTAAACCTAAAGAAACAAAATTGAGTACAACAGAATGATTACCTAATTAGTCTTGTACCCTATAACCGTATATGTTTAAAAATAGATTCACCAGCATGTTTTAAGCTGAAAAGGGGTCTATGATGTTATCTAGTCCAAGTCCCTTGGATTTAAAAATAAAAAAGCTAAGGTCTGAGGGCAGAAGTTACTTACCCAGTGTCACACAATTTTTGTGTGATTTATCCTTAGCTCTTGAAGAAGACCATGCCATAAAGAAGATGATGCCATGACTTGCAAGTGAACTGGATTACAGAGAGGGAAGGCTGTGCAAAGTTACCAGCCTCACTTTCTCCTCCAGAGTCATCTGGGTCCAATAGCCATATAGATCAGCACAACTGTAGATGGCCCAGGATGCAGTGGGGAACCTTGGTCTTTTTAAGCTATGGTTTCTCCCAGTTCTTGCTTTGACTGAGGCAATAATTGATTAGGTCTGTTTAAAAATGAGTGGGGGGGGGCGGCTAGGTGGCACAGTAAATAGAGTACTGGCCCTGGAGTCAGAAGGACCTGAGTTCAAATGTGGCCTCAGATACTTAACATTTACTAGCTGTGTGACCTTGGGCAAGACACAACCCCAATTGCCTTGCCCTTCCCCCTCCAAAAATAAAAATAAAAATGAGTTAAGGAATGGCCCCTTTAGTAAAAAAAAAAAAAATCAAGTCAAACTAGAAGGGGGAGACCCTCAGGGTTGTTTCTAGCCAAAAGAGAAACAATTGCTATTTACATTCACTCTAGGCCACCTGGGCCTCAAAAGTAACCATTCAGTAGTGCTTGGGCAGGTCTCTGTTGGGGGCCAATCAATGAGAACCAGAGTGAATTGAGTTTCAGGCATGGTCTTGAAGAAAGAAATCTAACCAGCAAACCCTAAGACATCAAAGTAGGCTTTAGCAGTCAAAATTCACCTTCCTATGGGCAGAGCACCCTGAGGCAATGGCATGACACCCCAAGGAGAGGAGAAGATGGACTGGGCAGGGGTAGAGGGAAGGAGAGGAGGAGAGGAGGAGCTGAGTTGCCCAACTGAAAGTGGCCAGTTTGGTCCCCATTGGGCAGCTCAGACTAACTCCAGTTATTACTCACAGCTATAGCTTTTCCTGGCCATTTGAAATGGATTCTTATTTTCTAAAGTACTGGTTATAATTTTTCAACTTTTAGTTATAGGCAAAATCTATCCTTTGATTCCTGACCTTTTAGAAAGCTGTAAAGAGTGCCAAGCCTTTATAGTAACCCATGAAATAATCAACTTGATGGTTCCAAAGCAGGCAATGAAGCATTCAGAGCTACTCTTTGGGAAAAGTCTTTCAGTCATATTCCAGATGAATTTTTTATGTGAAAATATTCTCAATCTCAGGTAAAGTCATTATATAAATATGTTAGGAGGATGGCTTCTTTATCTACAAGATAACTAGAACAGAAAATGTTGGTGGATTGGAAGAAATATACTGGACTGAGTCCTAGTGAAAAGAAAACACTAAGCATAAACCAATTTGTTCACATTTTCCTCCTTCTTTTTTTCTCTAGGCAGATGTGAATCAATCTATTAGAGTTTAGAGAAATGTACACATGAATATGAAAAAGAAAACTGTCAGACACAAAAACTTATTGTCTAAAGTCAGTTTACATATTTACAACTCCATATTTCAGTAACTCAGCCTTCTCTACAAGCTTAGGAAAGTAAGATTTGTAAATCAACTTAAATATGTTTTGCTTCCCTGATTTTTGTTGGTGGAATTTTAATATTAGTCCCTCATAGTGTTTTGCAATTAACCAGCATTTTAACACTAAAGTAAGCAATAAACTAACACTTTTTTAATTGAAAAGATTAAGAGAAAGCTAATTAATTCATAAACTGTACACACTAAATCATTCTGAGGCTATGATTAATTCTGTCTATTTTTTGTTCTACACATGAATAACTTTTTTTAAGGCACAAGCCGCATAATTAGAGATAGATAATTTTTATCAGTCCTTGGAAATATTTGTTTGTGCATATTTTCAACAGTATATTACAAGAATTTTATTAAATGTTTCTCTAGCATTTCAAACAATGTCCCATCTTTTATTGATTAATCTAGATATTTTTTGAAAAGTACAGCAATTTATTCACCTAAATTTAATTACTCAATGATCCTTATTTTCCAGAGATAATCTGGACATCTTGGGAAAGTGTGCCTCTTCTTATCTAGTTCCATTTCCTTCCCTTTATCCATCTTTCAGGGTGCTGTTATGCCACAACCCTTTCTAGGGTCATCAGAGAAATTAAGAGACACATCCAAGTTCATCAAGGTGAGAAGTAGAGACTAATTTCAACTCAAGTCTTACGACTCTCAATCCAAAGATCATCTCATTGCACAATTACAGAAGCAGGTTATAAAGGGCATGTGGGATAGAGGGGGAAGAGGAAGATGGTGATTGATAGAGAGCTCATATGATCATAAATTAAAAACTGAAAGGAAACTCAGAGGTCATTTAATCTAACTCCCTTCTTTAACAGAGAATAAAAATGAGTTTTCTACTTATTAGAGAAATTCAAATCAAAACAATTTTGAGATCCCCCTTCCCTCACACCAATCTCATTTGACCAACGTGAAAAACAAAAGTTAAATGATAAATATTGGCATGGATATGGGCAAACCAAGTACAATAATTCTGTAAAGCAATCTGGCATTATACAGAAAAAGATATTAAATAGTGTATATCCTTTGACCTGGCTATCCTACTGCTAACTCTATACCCAAAAGTGATCAATAGGAAAAAGTTCAGCATGTACAGTAATATTTTAGCCATTTATTTGTTTTTGGTGAGTATAGCATAACCGAAAATAGATCAGCAACTAAAGAGAAGCCCATAAATTGACAAATGAGTGAATAAGTTTTTGTATTTGAATTTGAGTGAATACCCATGTTCTGGAAGAAAGCAGGAAATAGAGTATTTCAAACAGGTGACTTTAAAGAGACACTGAAGAAATATGTATTGATTCCATGAAGTTACCTAAACCAGAAAAACAATTATACTACAACATCAATATTTTAAAAATCAACAATTTTCTATAAACTGATGAAGAATAGAAAGAACAGAAGCAAGAGAACAATTTTTAAAAATAACAGTCACATTCTAAAGACAAACAACTTCGATGCTGTGAGAACTGTGGTCAATACTGTGACCATGCTTGATTTCAAAGGTTCAATAGCGAAATATCCTGAAAGACAGGTCATCAATCAATCAATAAACATTTATTAAGCACCAACTATGTACCAGGCACTGTGCTAATCAATGAAGATACCAAACAAAGTCAAAGATAAGTCCCTGCTCTCAAAGAACTTACATTTTAATGGAGAAGGCATCATGAAAATAAATATATACAAAGAAAACTATATCTAAGATTAATAGGAAATAATTAGCAAAGAGAAGCCACTGGTGAGAGATTTAAAGTTCTGAATGAAATATTCATATTTTTTTACATAGCCAATAATGGAATTTGTTTTGTCTGACTACATGTATCTGTTATTAAAAAAAAAGTTTTTCCTTTTTCTTTATTTTCCCCAGTGTGTAAAGGGAATAGAAGGGAGAGAAAATAGATTTCTATTAATTAGAGAAAAATATTTTTAAAAGAGATGTTGTAGGTACTACAGATGCAGAATGATGCATGTGCTTTCAGATAAGGCCATTGTATTGCTAAGTTTTTTTTTTTGTCTCTTTTGTTATAAGAGAATTCTCATGGAGTAGGGATAATCTGTAGGTGCTGGTAGTGTAAGAAAAAAACACACTAATATGATAAAAAAAAAAAAAACGTAACTGAGGCTCACAGAAGTTAAGTGACTTACCCAAATTGATAAAAGTAACATCAGGGATGGAGCCCAAAGACAGCACTCTTTTCCTTGCATTAAGCTCCTAATGCTGAATTTGTGTAGGCACAATGGGGTCATACGTATAGAGTTGGAAGGGATCTCTGAGAATATCTTGTTGTTTAGTTGTTCAGTTGTGTCCAACTCTTCGTGACCCTGTGAACCATACTCATACCATCCATGGGATTTTCTTGACAAAGATACTGGACTGGTTTGCTATTTTCCTCTCCAGTTCATTTTACAGATGAAGAAACTGAAGTAAACAGGGTTAAGTGATTTGCCCAGGGTCACAAAGCTTGTAAGGGCCTGAGGCTGCATTTGAACTCAGATCTTCCTGACTTTAGGTCCAGTGCTATATACATTGGACTACCTAGCTGCCTCTTAAGAATATCTAGTCCAACCTTATCTTTTTTTTTTCTTTTCTTGACAGATGAAACCGAAATTCAGGGAAGTTAAGTAACTTGATGTAGGTTATACAAATAGTAATTGTCAGAAGCAAGAATTAAACCCAAACACTGATAAACCCAGAGCTAGTACTCTTTCTATTATACAATTGTGTCATGAAAAGATTTATAGAAGGTAAGGAGTTTTGATAAGGACAACAAAACCTTAACTTCTGAAATGTTTTTCAGGATTGCTGGCTTCTGTCAAAAGCCCCCTTTTATTATGTATGCAAGGATATGGTTTTGCTTTTTGGAATTAGTAACTGTAAGAGATAGTCTTCCTCATTCTGAAGAATGTAAATAAATCAATATGGTCCACTATGGAACAGACACATGCATATACACATTTGTATATAGCTACATTAACATGCAACATTTTGGCTCCTGGTTAGGATCTTTGTATATGGAAAGTTTATTTCTCATCCACTTTGCAATCTGAATGAGCATTTTACATAGGGAATTAAGTATTATACATATATTATATATAATATATAACATATATATGTATGTGTATATATATGGAATAATTCATAGTCATTTTCTTGGTGCTTCTTAATAAATTGGCAAATATTACAATGTGTTAATTCTCTGCTTTTTTACTTTTATCCCTTGAACTAGAAGATATCTCCTATTTATGTAACAATAACCTAATAAATGAAGTGTTCATCAGGGCCCAGATAACCCCATGGTACTTGGAATCCTAGGTAAGATCCTCCATATTCCCTTTATTATGGATAAATGAGAACAATACTTTTGTATTCTCTTCATCTCAAATCATTGCAGTACTCAGAACTCAATGAAGAGATCTGATAGAAAAGACGGTAGATAACTCTGTGTCCTTATCAAGGATACCCTCCCCCCTGAAGAAAAAGGAAAGAGAAGCTCTATTTATTTATTTTTATTATTGTATATAGAGACTGGGACTTCTATACAAAAAGAGAAATGTGCAAAGTCATTTTAGGAACTGACATACCATTATCTCAACTGGGATTCAGATTTTGAAGCAAACTTTATCCCATTCCTACCTTTAGCCAGCTGTAAAATACATACTTTAAATTTTCTCCTTAGGACATACATATAAGTAAGACTTGTATGTGGGTTTCCTTTTTCCTCCCTGCTGTAGAAGCCTGATTACCAGATAATCACTCATTTAGAAAGGCATTTCCTACCAAACGAATTAAAAAGGATAAGGGAAACTGACCAAGTATCTCACTAATTTTTAAGTTCCTTGCTCTCAGGTAACTCTCCTTCCACTTCCTACATTAGAAGGCCATAACAAACCCCTCAGTCACTCTCCCCCCACCACTCACCACCCAACTTCAGATTCTTCTCAGTAGATTTCTCCTCTTAACTTGGCAGGTCCTAAACCCCCAAAATAATAGATATACAGGTGGTACATGATAGTTGTTATTAAGAATATGAAGGAATGTCACACAGAACAGGGATCAGAGCCACCCCATTTGTCTTCAGAGGGAAATAATTAATAATAATAATATAGCTGCTTCCATAGAACTAAAACCATCCTATCACTGGGGTGATTGGACTTCCTTAGTCTCTGGGGGAACCCTCTTTCATTTCTTGACATTCAGTAAGTCAGTCATCAAGCATTTATTTATTTGTCATTTTTATTTCATTCATATATAAATGATTTAAAATTTGTTTGACATTTTAACAAGTCCTTGTAGACAAGTATACTATTTATCCTCCCCCGTTTTTTATAATGGGCTTTTGCTTCTGCCAAGTTAGAGCCAGTATGCTAGATACAGTGCACAATGAACCTAAAGAATTATATAAGCATCTCTTTGGGTAGCAAGTGACCAGGTCAATGTATGAGTGGCTGAAAAATGCCTTCCTATACCTAATTTGGTTAATATGCCAAACAATGTGTGCTTGAAATAGATAAAAAAAAAATCTATGGTAATCCTTGCCCCCTTTTAAAAAATCTCACTGGGACAAAATTGAGGAAAGTGCTCTAATAACAGAGGTCAATAAATAAAAATCTTTTCTATCGACAAAATCCAGAATAGTAGTGACAGGTCCCTCTTGCATCAAAATTTATGAGAAATATTGAAATTGGGATCCCTTTTTTATGACTACTGGTTCCCTCCCTTCACAACAAGAACATGTCTAAAGAGCATATTAAAATATAATAATTATGAACATTATTGTGTTTGGGATGAGGTGCTTAAAGAGACTTACATTTTATGTTATATATTTCTGAGTTTCAAAGATTGCTGAGATAAGTAGTTACTAAAATCTTCAACTTTCCATGAGCTTAGCATATATGGTAATTATATGGTAATTAACCCACTGGATTACATTCAGTAATGTGATATTTTAACTGGTTACTAGAACATTATATGTTTCTGAATTTCCTTTTTTTTTTAATTAGTTTTTTTAAATGGTCAATTCTGAAATGCCTACATCCTTCCAGCCCTTCTCCCACCCACTGAGAAGGCAAGAAATATGATACCCATAATACATTTGAAGTCAGGCAAATAATACTTCCATATTAGCCATCCACCAACATTTATTAAATACTTTACATGCGTCAGGAACTATGCTAAGTACGGGGCTACAAATCAAGGGCTACGTATCTTTCGCATTCTAATGGGGTGGACAGCATACAAATGACTATGTATACACAAGATCTATTCAGGGTAAATGAGGTAGTATGGAGAATGAAATTCAACCATTTTGTATATATTCTATTTTTGTTTGTTTGCTTATTTTTCCTCTTCCTTCCCTCTATTCAGCTAGCACTTGCTTAGCTCTCTTTTTTATTTTTTTTTGCTTTCTGGAGGGGGAGGGCACAGCAATTGGGGTTAAGTGACTTGCCGAAGGTCACATGGCTAGTAAGTGTTAAGTGTCTGAAATGGGATTTGAACTCAGGTCCTCCTGACTCCAGGGCAGGTGCTCTATTCACTGAGCCACCTAGCTGCCTCCTTACTTAGCTCTTATAGGCATAAAAACCATTGTACTAAGTGCTAAGGATACAAAGAAAAGGGTAAATACAGTCTTCTCTCTCAAGGAGCTGACATTCTATTGAGGCCCATGCAACACTATTTTTATGTTAAACAAACCAACTAAATTACAACACAACTGAAACAGAGAACACACCATATCAAACACAGCTGGTTTCACAGTGGTTCCCCGATAGACTCAAAAGTTTTAAGGTCTCATGTGTTTGTGGTCCTCATATTAGGGGCTATCCATCTATAGCTCTACTATCCTCGGTACTGCTTGGGGACCACAGTAGTACCTCATCTGTTTGGGTCAGGTTTGAATTTCAGAAATTCCCAGAATTTCCAAAGTCCACAACTTTTACTATTACTTGTAAATAAGCATTAATCGATACTAGCGAGTAGTAACAGTTGTGGCAGTAGTAGTAACTAACATATTTATAGAACTTGGTGATTTGCAAAGCACTTCTGATTTTTTTCCATTTAATTTCTCCCCAAACCCTGTGAAGTAGGCACCACATTATCTTCATCTTAGAGTAAGAAAACTGAGACAAGTTAATCAACTTGAAGAGGACTGGTAAGAGTCACTAGTAAGGGCCACATTTGAACTCAGGTCTTGCTGACATTGTCACTTTATCCACTATGCCATTTAGCTATCTCCTGAGCACTTATGTTCAGCACACTGAGGAACTGTGATTCTTTTATTGCCTCTTCTGCCCAACCTCCCTGTAAGGGTTATGGGATTTAAAGATCTTCCATGCCCCATTGGACTTGCTGATATAGCAAGAAGGGGCGGAGCAAGAGGAAGCGGAAGCCAAGCTAGAGTTCCTGTGGTGTCTAGCAGTGGCAGCAACGGGGGCAGCAGCAGCAGAGACAGCGGCTGCAGAAGCGCAAACCCCTTTTTGAGTCAGCCAGAATTTCTGCTAAGGACTCCTGCTGAGGACTGCCAGGGGCTGGAGCTGCTGGGAGCGCACTTCCTGGACGCTGGGTGGTTGCTGTGAGTGGGGAGAGAAGGACCTTTGCCTGAGGTAGCCTGTTCTGTTTTAAAGTCTTGAGAATGTGGGTGCTTTCTACTTAATCTGCCTGTGCCAATTTCTTAACTACTCTTGATGGCTTTGACTTTCTGGTTTTGGGACTCAGTCTTTTGGTATTTTAATAAATGTTCCAGCTTATTCCCCCATATAGCAAGCCTGATATATGTTGTGACTGATAACTTCATCAGCATATCTGTAATTTTCGTAGGCATTGTGAATATTGCATTGCTGATACACTCCCTTGCCCTCAACTGGTCAAAGTTTAAAAAAATCCACCGTATTTAATTTAAGAACATTTTGCAGGCATAAAAAAATGTACCAACTGGTACTAGCTTTTGGATAAAAACTCATTAACTTATTAGAAAATTAGTATATTACTTTGTACTTTTATTACAGACTGCAAAAATGCTACTTTAAAGGAAAATTAGTTTTTCATAAAAAGAAACTGCTTTGAAAAAGAAGTAGTTCATTTTTTGAATATTTGGATTAAATTTATTTAGTGACCCCTTGGGACCTGGGTCCCTATATAAAATACTGTAGCAAAGTGTTGTAAGATTGGCATTATGATAGAGGAGAGGGTTAAACAAACACTTGGAAAGTAGCCATAATTGACCTCCTGATGTTCATGTTTAGAGGGTGGGGACAGGTACAGAAGATTAATAACTTGTTCCTACTCAGAAGGATGGACTGAGAAAGTCTGAATCCATAACCTCTAGTACAAGGGGTGTATATCATTCATACTTAGAGATCAGAGAGTCACAGGTTTCTTCTCCTTGGTGTACTCACACATGCCTAAAGGGACAAGGTAACCATCAGGAGGGCAGTGCTAATTATTTTCCATACTGCCCTATTTTGGGGCATGTAAATCTCTTGCTTGTGCAGAGGTGGTTTGGGATAGATCAGCTTTCATTCAACATTCTTGTTACTATACAGTTTTGATTAATGTGGCCTATGGTATACGCCAGATTACAAGAAGTTGGGACATAGATTCAGTTGTGTCCCATGGATGCTGCCACTTCAAAATTACAGGACATAGACAATAGGGCTGCTGTTTTGACCTAATCCTGTATGACATAAATGAAGAACTCAAGTCTTGTAACCATAGGTTTCTCTCTTATTTCTAGTACTGTATTATTCAAAAGTTTAAAGAAAAATCAGCTGGCTTCTCAGAATAAAACAAAGGTGTCTCAAAGAGTACTCACTCTGTGCACCAACACCTTATAAAGCAGAAAAAGAGAGCAAAAAAAAAATGTTTGAACCTGGATAAGGAAGGGCAGATTAGATGGTTCTCTTTCAGTAGTGCCCAAAGTGTTGTTCCCTGTAATTTGTTTTTCAAATGATGCTTCATGAGCAACAGACTATGAAAAATAAGGAGAGGTGAACTGTTCAATGTTGTAAACAAATAACACTTTTTGCTTTTAATCTGAAGCACACTTAATGGAACCGGGGATTATTTCTATAGGCAACCTGGAGGACAAGATAGAGAGTCTGCTTCTAAGATAGGGGTTCAAATAAAGGCTCTGTTATACACTGGTTTTGTGACCCCAAACTGGGGACTTTTGTTTTTAATGCCTCAGTCAGGGGGTAGATTTCTATTATTAATGGAAATTTTCTCACTAGAAATAACCTAGGCCAAAAAGGGATCTCCAATAGCTTGGTTTCAGGATTCCTTTATACTCTGAAAAGTTATTGAGGACTACTCCCATATCCCCAAAAGCTTTTGTTTATCTAGGTTATAATTTATTGATATTCACCATATTAAAAATTAAAATATGTCAGCTTTATTGTGAAAATAGTTTTGACCTTGTGGGCTTGCTGAAAGATGATTGGCGATCCCCATGGGTTCCCCAAGGAACCTCTATAAGAACCACTGCCCTTTGCCAGTAAAATCATAATTTCAACCATAGGATTTAGGTGAACATGGAGCAGGTAACACAAATGGCAATAATTATTTTATATATACAAAACTACATTTTTGTGTTTTTTTATTAATTAATTTATATTTAATTTTCAGCATTCACTTCTATAAGCTTTTGAGTTTTAAATTTTCTCCACCTCCCTCCCCTTTCCCTTCCCTAAGACAGTGTGTAATCTGATATTAGCTGTTATTAAAATACATTCTTAATAGATATATTTTCACATTAGTCATGTTGTAAAAAAATTACAACAAATGGAAGGAACTGCAAGAAAGAAGAAACAAAACAAACCAACAAAAGAAAAGGAAAGCAAATAGTATGCTTTTATCTGCATTCAGACTCCATAGTTCTTTCTCTGCATATGGATAGCATTTTCCATACAATGTTTAAAAAGAAAACCCCAAAACACAAATGTTAGTTGTTAATACCCAAGTAGAATCTTCAACACCTATGGTTTCCTTTCCCTTTTAGATTTCAGACCCTACCCATCCTTTGGGCCCCCAACACCAAACCAGCACTATGTGCTCCCCCATGCTCACAACTTAAAGGGTCTTTCAGCAGTATAATCAGATTCTGTACATTCTATATCCCTGGCTCTAGGACATTGTATGTAGAGGGCCATAGGAATTCTGAGTCCTGATGCCATGGATATCTATTCAACCTATATAAGGATAGCATCAATTAATTTGCAATGTGGTTGGGCGATACCTGGGGTAGAGGCAGAAAGTACAATGTGGATGGCTTGGATTCTTGTAGTCTGGAAGTCTTAATCTAGAAGGGGACAAACATATCATCCTACACAGACTAAGGAAAGGGAATGAACTGGTGAAAAACCTAAAGGAGAAATGTGAACCCAGGAATCTGTGTCAAAGCAAGGTATGCTACACATTTAGGACTCTAACTGCAAGTACTTGATGACCATTAAACATTTTTTCTTATACCCCTAGAAATTTATGGGAATAGACCTTCTGTAATGGAAAGGGAATTTGAAGATCCTCCTTGCCTCTTAATAAGCCTAAGGGAATTTGAAGACCTCTGCTTTGAAAATAAACTCTACCCCCTAATAGGCTGAATGTAATCACATGGAACCTGTAGTAGAAAGAGTTTGCTAAAGGGTGGAGCAGAGCCCAGAGGAAGCTGGGAGTCAGAGCTAGACTAGAAGGAGAGCATACTTCTGAGGGAGACAGAAAGGCTTGTAAGTATAAGGTTTGGTTTTTTTGCCACCTATTGTGACAGCTAGGCTTGGGTTGGTTTGTGGGAAGGTTAAAGGATGGTGTGACTCTCTGCTATGTTGTGGTGCATTAACTTCCATGTTGCTATGATGGATTCAGTTTCCTGGTGTTGGGAATTTGTTTTCTGGTGTTTGAATAAATGTTTTGCTTATGTCTTATATATGGAGAGTCTGTTATATTTGCAACTGATCACTATGCAGGTATATTTATAGTGACTGTGGGAGCTGTGACTGTTGCATTGGTGCTACACCTTAATATGCCCAGATGGTTCATAGCTTGTTCTCCCTAAACACCTGTACTCTCTCCCTTCTGATGAACAAGTCACATAACTTCTCTGGGCTTCAGTTTCCTCAGCTATAAAGTGAGGGGGTTGAACTAGTTCATCTCTCAATCATAGGGTCTTACCCTACAAGTGCTCTAAAAGATCTAAATTAGATTAACTTTAAAAACTGACTTTATAAGTAGGCAAAATGAAAGAGGAATGTGATGTTTCTCCTCTCATTCCAACAACATAAGAAAAAAAAGGAAGAAAATATCTCTACACTTAGTCAACAACTCAACAAACTAAGCATTTACTATTTGCATGGCACTATATTACATTCTGGGAATGGAAATAGAAGCAAATAGAAAAACAGCAAATAGATATAGAAAGCATATGGGCAATTCTGCCCTTAAGGATTTTACATTCTAATGGAGGAAAACTGCACATAGAAGGAAACTGAAATTCATGGTGGGTGGAAGGATGGAGAAAGAAATCAGGAGTAGAGGGGAACTAGAGAGAAATAAAGAAATGAACATAGCTTGCCTTGACCCTTCCTTAAAGGGATTATTCTAGGAGGAACTAATTAGAGTAAGGATCTAGAGTCCTAGAATGCTAATAGTGAAAGTGATCTTAAATATCACCTAGTCCCATCTCCTCATTTCAGAGATGAGGAAATTTAGGCCCAATGGAGAAGAAATGATTTGCCTGTATTATGGCAGAAATATTTCCTCTTTGAGTTCTCATGGCATACCACAGTGCCATATGTACCACAGCACAGAAATTATAGAGATAAAAATCTAGGTTATATTACACATAGATTCAGTAGGTTAAAAAACAATAACTCTTTCTTTAAAAAATAAATAAATAAATAAATAAATAAATACACACACACACACACACACACACACACACACACACACACACACATATATATATATATATATCTCAGAGAGACAGAGAAAAAATTCCTTTAAATACTGCAATCTTTTATATTATTTTAGGCTATGAATGTTAAAAAAAATGATATGCAATGTCACATATCCTTCAACATTCTAAAAGCTGAACAAACTTAGTTAAACAGAATCAGAAAATCATATACATCCTAAAGAAACAAATCTAGTTATACATACTCAGTAGGTAAACAATGTCAGGTTACAGATTAAACTACATTTAAAGGGTTCACCATGGTCTGACTGAGGGGGGAAGGATTTACATGACACCAGGATAAGTAAGGAGTCAGCAACAGTTAGGATTCTTCTTCAAATAATGATCACTTTGGGAAGGTCAATTCAGCTTATATCTGAGGAATATGTAGCAGTCTTCCTTAAATACCATTATTCCATGAGTCAGGTTTCAGTCAGATGAAGTTAATATGAATAGTAGACAGACTTTCAGTTAATCAAAAGGTGCAGGAGGAATGGTACTGAGGTCTGAATTTTAAAAATCAATAACATAAAGTTAAAAAATGCAATACGTGTTTTTACTCATGAACTAGTTATAGAACTGAGATTGGAATCAGGGTACTCAAATTTTCATCAAAGATTTAATCCCACTACAAAAAAACTGATTCTTATAACTAGTAACCAATTCCTGAAATTCCTTCTATAGGAAAGAGCCTACCTATTCCACAATCAGAGATCAAAGATGAATTAGTCAATTTATAAGTACTAAGTAATTCCCAGCATTTCCACTAAGCTCTGAGGCTAGAAAGAAATACAAACATAGTCCTTGACCTTAAGGAGATTACATTCTAATGGCGAAGACAATATAGAAACTTATCAGACACATTCAATAATAGTAATAACAAAAGTAAGCAATTATAGAGTACTTTAAGGTTTGCAAAATGCTTTACAGATATTCTCCTTACAAAAACCTTGGAAGATAGGTGCTATTATTTTTTCCCATTTTACAGATAAGGAAATTCAGACTGAAGGAAGTTATACGCCTTGTCCAGTGACACCAGCTAGTAAGAGTCAGAGGCCACATTTGAACTCAGGTCTTCTTGACTCTGAGCCCAGGATTCTTTTCATTTCACCAGCTAGAAGCCCCAAGAAGTAAGAATGAAAATGAAAATCACTGGAAGAAATAATGCCATTCCCAGAAATTCATTAACATTAAAGTGTAGTCAACTAATTAACAAGTTAACTATAAATGGTTGGTACCAGATACATCTTCTCTAAGAAGGGGAAAGGGGAAAAAAAAGAGAAACTCCTTCATGCATCATACAGTACAACCACTTACTTCACTATTTGGCTTACAACTAATTCTGTTTATCTCTAATGTCAGAAGAACAAGCAAGAATGAATGAGGAGGTATGCTCCTGGAGGGCTTTAATGTCATCAGATACCATCTACTCCATATACTTATTGATGTCGAATATCCCTTTTAAAAAAGACAAAAGTTTTGTATTCCAAAATGTTGATCAGGCATAAAATACAAATATCTCACTAAAATTAAATCCATAATAAGTAGTAAAGGATGTAGTTCCTTTTCAAGAGCAGACTTGGGCAGGGAGGAAGGATATAATTAACAACCGGACCACCTGAAAGAGGGTACTGAAAACAAAAGGAGAAAGCAGCAGATACAAAATGGACTGACTTCATAGCTCTCCCTGGCAATTCCAGGTTAGTAATGGGCATCCAAAAGATAATTTTTATTGTTGTTATTCAGTTATATCTGACTCTTTATGACCCCATATGGGGTTATCTTGGAAAAGATATTATAATGGTTTGCCATTTCCTTCCAGAGTGAATTCAGGTAAACAGGTTAAGTGACTTATCCAGGGTCACATAGCTGCTAAGTGTCTGAGAAAGAATTTGAACTCATCTTCCTGATTTCAAGACCAGTACTCTATCCACTCAGCCACCTAGCTGCTTTTTATTATACAATCATAAAATCAGTGTTTGGTATGGCTGACTCTTGGTCCAGGCGAATTCATGTCAAGATTTGCTAAAACTTCTGTCACGCATTTCTCAGTTTTATTAAGCCGAGTCTGAACTTTCCTAGGTGATCTTATCTAATGGAAATATGATTTTTTTTAAAATCCAAATATCCCAGTAATACCCTGAGAAATGGGTAGCAAATGGTGGCTCCTCTCAAAAAACAGTCTATGACTGAGCTATTCCTCTGCGGTTTTCTACTGACAGAATGAAAGTGAATCCATTTTCCACAGGCATTCCTCTAGCTGTTCCAGCTCTTAATCATATTAACATATTCCTATACATATATGGTAAAATTTAGTATGAATTTCTTTTTATTTTACTCAAGAAGTGGTCTGGAACCTCTATTATTTTAGAAAATTGTTTATCCTTACTTAAGACATACTATGAGAATTGACAGTTTTGCTCACTCTCATAAGACTTAATCTTGACAGGTGAAGGAGGCAAGTGAGATATTCTCATTAGAAGGTCCAATACAGGCCAATCTGACTCTGATCTTTTTAGAGCTGCAAAATACTAGTTCACTTTAACATGCTTTTCCCGAGAGATATTTCAGAACAGGAGCTCTGACAGTAATGACACAGAAAGGATTTTTGTAATTTTTATTTTTGTATCTTTTGTGACCTTTAAATATGTACAGGTTACTAAATTTCTCACATAGACTAAGGCTGATGCTGCTAAGGCCCTTCACAGCTATAATGCATAGGCATTACCTATAAAAATATGGCAAGAAGACTAACTAAAAGAAAATGTGTATATATGTGAAATCTGTTTATCTACGTAGGCATATATAATAGATACATGATATATGTATATAACATATGATATATATGACTTTATACATATGTGTGTATATATAATATATATATATATATCAAGAAAGAGAGAGAGAGAATTTAAAGCAGTGATTGCCCAGCATTTCTCTTCTCCCTAAAATTCTGTAGTATCTTTATCTTTTGGGGGATTTGAAATTGCGAGGGAAATTTTTGAAAAGGAGCAGTTATGTAGGAACATTCGTTTTCTTTGTTTTTGTTTTTGTTTTGTTTTTGGTGCATATGGCACACATTTGTGTAGATAGTGGAAGTATGCTGTAGTAGATAATGAGATATCCTCAAAGCCAGGAAGATCTGGATTCCAGTTCTACCTCTGACAAACTGGATGTATGACCCTGAGTCATACTTAGGTCCTCAATGATTTATCACTTTTTTAGGATTATAAATTGCAAAGAAGGTGGCAACTTAACTTGGTAGAGGGAGTTTCCTTACCTGGGAGTTCCCTATACTAATGAAATCAGTTTCAAACTCTATCTCTGTTTCAAGGGGCATGCCATGCAGCACAACAATTCTGATTCTATAAGTAGTTTCTGAAATCTATTCCCACTACTTCATAGTTGGTGTGTGGGTGTAAAACAACACTTCATAGATAGTTCCCAAGACTTTGTTAATCTTCACAAGTTAAAAATACTAGAATTGCTTTGAATGTAGTTATTTTGCACTGGGCAAATATTGATTTTTCTTCTGACACCTTTAATTTCTAATGGAGCTTGAAATTAACTTTGGTTTTTTAATTCTGTTTCATTCAGGGTCTGTACATAAGGGCCATTAATAACATTCAGAGGTCTGTGAGCAAACTATCTCCACACGAGGAATCCAGTATGGGCTTTTTAGAAATTGGATATTTATCATTTTAAATGAAGAGGTTATGCATACATGGGGGGCATGCCTCTTCTTATATGAACTAGCTATTCAGCTAATTAAATTTGAGGATCACACAAAAGGCTCTGGTGGGTGTCAGCAGGCCGCAACTTATCACCAATGAAGAACTGTCAAAAGAAGCAAAATAAAGGATCTCATCAGAGATATATATGACCAGAAAAAAGTGATGACCGGATACCTAGTAGATACCCAGGGAGAGTGGGTAACCCAAAGGATATACTTTACTGGCATCCATCTGTCCATCCATGAACTAGAGGTAGGTCGAGCATGGTGCAGTGGAAAGAATGCTATATTTAGAGTCAGAGAAACTGGTTATAGCCCCAGGTCATCCACTTACTACCCACTTGACCTTGAAGGAGTCACTTAATATCTCTGGCCTTAGTTTCTATGAAATGAAAAGTGAATTAGATAAGTTTGGAAATGCTTTTCATTTCTTTTTTTTTTTTTTAAGCAATTGGGGTTAAGTAACTTGCTCAAGGTTACACGGCCAGTTATTTCCGGGTGTGGTGCTAAGTATCTGAGCCCTGATTTGATTCCCAGGTCATCCCGACACTGGGGCCGGTGCTCTTACTCGCTGAGCCACCTGGCCGCCCCAATGCTTTTCATTTCTAAACCTATGATACTACAATCCTAGGTTCGTTAGGTGGAACCCTTGGTGGCAACAATATTCCACCCTCATTCCCATGCAAATCATGCTGGTTTCCTTAAAAGTTACTGAAGTGTTCCTTGACACTTAATTCACTAAGGATGTTTTTCTCATTCCCTCATAGCTTGAGTACAAAGCAGACTGGAAGATCTGAAGATCTGATTTAGCCACTTCGCTAAATTGACCTACTCAGCAGATTCTCAACACCTACTCTTGAATAATATTCTATGGCCAAGTAAACTTATTAGCGAATTATGGTATGATCTCCAAGGGTCTCATTTTGTTCAAATATCAAATTTAAGGTCTGCATCCAGGCCAACTCAGAACAAACAACTACAGAGAATTTACAGTAAAATATGTAAAAAGAATGGGCAGATGTGAATGACTTTCAACCTGCATCACTGAAGGGCTTAATAATCAATGCTATCACAGATACATTGAAACATCAGGGAGCCAGGATCTTCTCCAAAGAGCAGTTATCCTGGGTGTTGTCTGAAATCGGCCTGCAAGGGTAAAGTCTTTTGACAAATCCCAAGTTGATTATGGCAGTAAAGAAAGACAACAACTTGTAGAATGCTTAGAGAATGAGGTGTTCCTGTTGCTACAGCACTGTTATAATTATTATAGGTAGACACCAAGAACTATCACACAGACACCCTGCTCAAACATGCCCATGGGGGGACTCAGAAGGAATCATACCACCATACCTTTGATGCCAGAGCCATACTCAACAAAACATAACATTTCTTTGACAATAAGAAATATGCTTTAGAACAAGGGCTGGCAAACTACAGGCCCAAGGACCAAGAATGGCTTTTACAATTCTGTCTTCTATATCACAGAGGTTAGGGGTGAAAGGCTCCCATGATCTGGAAAATCTGTTTACATTTTTGGCCTCCTACTGCATACCAGAGAAATCTTAATTACTATGGTATTAAAAGATAAAATATGTTGATATTATTCAATGTTATACACTTACTTTATGTATTTCTGAGTTTCTAAACGTTTTCCATGTCATCTGCTGGTTGTCACATGTTGTCAGAGGCTTCCGCAAAACTCCCCCCAAATTCCCATTTAATTTTTATGCTGACCCATGATATACTGAAACTGCAATAGGCAAAGTAAATATGTGGAAGGGATAACTTCCAGTTCTAAATCTATAATCCTATCATTGTAAATATTCACTGCAAAAATATAACTAAATAGTTTTTAAGAAAATACAACCAAATCGGTTTTATTTTGTTTTTAAAATTTCTGAGAGGCAGCATTGAGTCAGGAGGACCTTATTACAGGTCCCCATTTTTCACACCTATTGGCCGTGTAAACTGTAGTAAGTCACTTAACCTCTCAATGTCCCAGGCAACTTTCTCAGGCCATAAATTTGAAGACCAGTTGGTGATCTTTACTAGAAGCAGGTTATATCTAGGAAATCACAATGTCAAACAAAAACAAAAACACTTCTGCAAAACAGTAAGCAGATCTTGCCCACTTATTCTGTACTACCAATTGGAATTTAGAAGAACAAAAAGTTCACCAAGATTTAAGTATGATTTTTCAATGGACTGTCTAGTTAAAAAAAATAAAATGGAAACAACAGTTTTCTCAAACCAATCAATAAAAAGACTGCTGGAATCTAAATGATACTAGCATGAAAATTATGGTTTGCTTTTATGATAATAGCATGCGTAAGTGATGTTTGTCAAGTGTCAAAATGAGTCCATTCCCCAGATAAGTAACCACATGGGGTAGGTTATAGGGTCTAATTCTCATTTCCTTCTAGTTAAAATCTTAAGGTGATTGGTAAATGGGGGGGGGGAGGGAAGGAAAAGTAGAGGAGGGAATAGCATGTTTTGCAATCAAAATGAAATCCTAATTTATTGTACTATACCTCTTTTTAAACACATCAAACTAATTGAACTTTAAATCACTATGCCTTTTCAATATGTGAAGGCATTGAGAACCTAATATAAATATATGGAGAATATGGGAAAAACTTGTCTATTAATAAACTCTCTTCCCTGCCCATTAGTATCCTATTTGAACATTTTTCATTTATTTCATTTTTCAGGGTTTTTTTGTCCTATGAATTGCTATTATTTCATATGCTCATTTATGATTCTAGAAGTATATATATATATATATATATATGCTTTAGTCTCTAGGTGTGAATTGCAACTAAAAAAAAAGGAGACACTGATCAATAAAAAGAAATGCATTCAATCTGATAAAAAGAAATCATCAAAGTTGAAATCAATTGATTGTGGGTGAGTGGGTCAGTGGAGTGGGTAAAATGGAAAGGGAAAGAGAGCAGAGGGATTGTTTTATCCCTCTAGATCTCTTGTTGCCCCATCACATTCTGACTTCCTTTGGCTTAATGGCTCCGCAGAGAATTGCCGAAAAGTTCTGTGTACAAATAATAGATCATCAGTAACTTACAATTACAGCTTCTACCCTGGAGAAGGTGTAGAATTTTTACATGACTCCTTCATCCTTGCCCTACACTAGCAAAATAGAAAAGTAGTAATTCACATTTATGTGACACATTACCAAACACTGTTTTCACAGCATTCCAGTAGAGCAGGATGAGTAGTTTTCTAACTGGCGGGGAGCCCAAGGTTCATCGCTTGCTCTGCCACATAGCCATTAGCAGATATCAGCCAGAACTGAGACTCAAGACTTTTGAGGGTCATTCAGTACTCTTTGTACCACAACACAATGCCTAGGTAAACATGTAATGTCACTGCTACTATCTCATGCCATCTTTTTAACAACATGGCAAAGTATCCTAGTGAGGAGTATCCCTTTGTTACAATCATCGTTTTTAATTTTCCTTCCTTCATGACCAACAAGATGGTGAACTAGATATGTCTCCTAGTTCCCACTAACTCACAAAGACCCCCAAAGAGGAATGATGCATCAGAGATAAAACAATGACAGTTGAGCTGATAGAACCAGAAAGCAAGAAACAAATCAATAGCCCTATAAAAGAGTAGTGAAAATTGTTCATCCTGAATATACTCAAATAACTCTCTTTTACAAACTGACTCCAACTTCCATTCTCCCCCAGAGACCCATAAACTGACCTATGTATCCGGGACTCATAGGACCCTTCAGGATGCAGAAAATCTCTGGTGCATTCCATCTTCTCCCTATATTCCATTTTACTGAAGCAAGAATCAATAGACTCTGATTCAAGAGACTGGGTTTCTTTCTTTGGGGTGATCTCTATGTTAGGCAACATTTCTACTGTAGAGATTCAAATCAGAACATTCATTTCTCTGTCCCCCCAACTCTGCAAAAAGAAATAAACAAACAAAAAACGCAAACCAGAAGCTGATTTAGCCCAGAAAAATGAGTGCCAAGGAAGGAGGTGGGGCAGAAGGCTGTACCAGCAACTGAAACTAGTGCTGTCCACATAGCAGTTGTTAAGGGTAGAGAGAGAAGCTGGTGAAAAATCAATCTCCCAATACTGGAAGAATCTGAGGCAGCTTTGTAGTTTGAAGGGACCTAATGACCAAACAATACTTTCACAACAGAAATAATTGGTGATTATTTCTTCAAAGAAGCAAAAGCAAAAATAACTGATGTAAGATACAAAAGTAATGAAGTGAAAGATAATTTGGAAGAAGCCAAGCAAAAGGCCATAATGCTAAGGGAACACAATCTTTAGATGAGCAAAAGCAATTGACCTCAAAGCCAGAGTTTACAGAAACAAATGAAGGAGCATTGATGTTCCAGGACAACATAACAACTTGAAAAACTTGAACAGCATATTACAGGAAACACAAAAACAGTTCCCATAACTTCTGAATATAAATAAAATAAATTTGTCATGTACACCATGATCAGCCTGAGTCTCAGTCAGAGATCACCCAAAGAACAGAAGCTTTCCTCATAGACTTGATCAGTTAACAGAATATAATCCATAAATTATAGACTTGGAGTAGGAGGGATGTCAAAAGTCATCTTGCTCAACTACCTTATTTTAAAATCAAAGAAACTGAGGCCCAGAGAAGATAACTGATTTACACAAGGTTACACAGTAAGTTGTTGAGATGGGATTTGACCCTTGATCCTTTAATCACCATTTAAAGAATTAGTGTTATTTCCCATGTAGTATGCTGAATATATCATCTGTCAAGTTTGAAGTGGTTTAGGTCATCCTGGTCTACTGAAGTTCAGGTCTAAATAATTCAGATACTTTATTAAGAAAACCTTGATATAACAACAACAATGTGTTTAAAGCATACTTTAAGGTTTATAAAATGCTTTTCAAATATAATTTTATGTTCCCATCCAATTCTAAAAATTCCTTTTCCTATAACCATATCATAGAAACCACAAAAGAGTCTGAATTTGTTGAAATTTTTTTTGAGAAGAATAAGTTTTCAATAAGATGATGGATTATTATCATTAAAAGGGACCATTCAATGGCAGATATCCATATGGTGGATCTCCAGGAAAGAAACACAGATGGATTTTAACTGAGCCCTGCATTCTATGGTGAAAATAATTATGGCACACCCTCCCCTTACCATAGCCAAACTGTCAGGGGGTGTTACTTTGTCCAAATTGATTGGATCCTACTTTCTCCCAGCTCCTACCATAGTAATAGTTGGTCTCAGGAACTCTGCTAAGTAAGGTATGCCTTAATTGCTGTCTCAGAGGGGCTTACAGGCTGCCAGAGAGTCTGATCTGGGCAATGTGAGGCAAGCTACTGAGGCAAAATAACAGCTATTTTGTATGGGCCAAATATATCCCAGTGCTTTGTGACATGTGTAACATCCACAAGAGCAAAAGAAACCTTTCAAAGGCCAGAAGAACAGCTGGGCACAGATGTGTTTCAGTATAAGCCACTATGGCTATAAGACTGAGCTATTTATTGCGGACTGATTATAGAGGAATTTGAACATGTAGCATATTATATCGTCCACCTGCTGGAAAGAAGAAATAGTCATTCTTTTCTTCAAAGCTCAGATGAATTCATGATGTGTTTCACATTTAATTTGATTGTCTTTGAAATGAAACATTGCATAGTGGATAGAGGATCCACCTCAGAATAAGGAAAACCTAGGTTCAAATCCTGTCTCTGAAATACCAGAACTGTACATGTGGGGATGGGAAACCTTTGACCCTGAGGACACATATAGCCCTCTGGGTCCCCAAGTAAGGCCCTTTGATGAATCCAAACTTGGAATCTGTCAAAGGGCCGTGTTTGGGGACTTAGAGGGCAACCTCTCAGGGCCTCAAGCTAATTCTCTGATGCAGGAATTCTTAATCTTCTATTTGTTCTTGACTCCTATGTTAGCCTAATAAAGCCTATGGACCCCTCAAATAATAATTTATTAAAAACAATAACTGAAGGAGATGTCAAATTTTGCTTACACATTAGGAAAAAAATAAAGATAAAATTTTGTCCCCTTCCAGGTTCACAGACTGCTTGAAAGAACCTGTTTTTTGTCTATAAGTTGCTTATGAGTTGATAACCTACATTAGTAGAGGCATTTAAAGGTAGTGGAATTGTGTGTGCAAAAATCTCCAATGCTCCTTCATTAAAAAATAAAGTATTGTCTTGAAGTGATTTTTTTTTACTAAAACTTATAAAAAGTTATTGTTAGAGTAGAAGTATAGCTCACCATTGAAACCTTCCTTAAAATCTGCTATATTTCCTTTCTGAGTTATTTTTCTCCCATGCTTTCAGTCACTTTCTTCAGGTATTATCAGGAATAGCACTGAAATGGATGGTCACCTTCAGTGCAAATCATGAAAATATGAATTATATTTTTTTTCAGAGTTTCTCTGCTCCTAGGGGCTACATATATGTAAGATGAAGATCGGGTGGGGGAAGGGGAAAAGAGGAAGCATCTTAAGAGAAGCCCAAACAGAAGCTTAAGATTTGCTCACTATAGATTTTACAGTAAACACAACCCAAGATTTGGGAGGAAAGGGATTCATTCTCCAGGTCCTCACCATGATAAAAAGCTATAAGGAGAAAGTTGAGGAGTTTGATCCCAGAATAGGCATTTTCTTCCTGGTTTCCCAGCATAAATACTTAGCTGTCCAGTTTTAACAGTGGTAAAATTTTGGTACAGATGGGTAACAGCTGGAGAAGCCTTTGAAATGAGGCAGTTTCTCATTCTGATAGATGCTTGTATTAGAGATCACAAAATACTTTTGAGTTTCCCCAAATCAGTTTCATAACTCAATGCAGAGTTAACATTAAGTAACCAGCTGATGCCCTAGCCTAAAACATATGCTAAAATATCTGGGATAAAATAAGAGAGACAGAGACAGAAAGATAGACAAGATAGACAGAGACAGAGAGAGAAAGAGAAAGACAGAGATGTACAAAACAAGAGAGAGGCAGAGAGAGGGAAGGGGCAAAAATGACTTCTTTTCTCTCAGTGAAAGACTTATTTTCTGGAGGAAGACATCAAAAAGTCAAAGGTCCTTGGCACATTCTCTTAAATTCTTGAAACTTTTGCCAACCAGAAATAATCACATGCCAATGGCCTGTAAACTCTATTTGGGACACCTAGTTTGTATTTACACATTAAAAAGAATAATCCACTTTTTAAAATCTTAGTGTGAACCAACATGTAACAATATAATGGTGAGATTTATGGAAAAAATGTTGAAAAAAGGTCATACATTTAAGATGCTGGGGCTCAAATTAATATATTTTATGAGTTATGTAATATACCACCACCTTGAATATATACATAAATGCATACATATATCTGTATATACATGTTTTTATTAAATACATTATCACCATATACATACAGATATGTGTATATATGTGTATGTCTGTAGGTATATATGTATATGTATCAACATACACATATATATATAGTGTGTATATGTGTTATGTTTAATACTAAATGTATTGTATGTGTTTCTCTGTGTGTGGGTGTATGGTGTTTGTGTGTTTAATAAATGCAGACACTGAAGAAAGGTACCATGATTCAATAAAAATGTCTAGAAAATTTGCATAACTACACACACACAAAAAAACCCATTATGATAGGTTTCCCTCTGTATCTGACACCATACATAAGAATAAATTCTAATTCGATCTGTATTTAAACAACAAATAAAACAATTTAAAACCTGGAAGAAAAGGGAATAATGCTTGGGTTTTTTTCCCCAACTTTGAAGTGGAGGCAATTTTTTTCAATCAAATATAGAATTCATTGATGACAAAATCAATGTATTTGATTCTACACAGCTAACTGGGTTTTGCAGAATAAAAACCATCTGGGACATTTAAGGCAATTTGAACTTTCTTACAAGGTCTCAGTTTAAATATCACTTCAGACACTTACTAGCTGATTGATCCTGGGCAAGTCACAACCTCAGGCTGATTTAGTGTTTTTCATCTGTAAAATGGGGATAATGATATTAATAACATGTACCTCTAAGGGTTATTGTGGGGGTATAATGAGAATATTTGTAAGGTGCTTATTAAATCTTAAAGTGCTATATGCTAACTGCTATAATTAAATTTTGGTTGATAGATTGACTAAGGATGGAAGATAAGCTGTTACAAATTTATAGCTCAATGATTTTAAGCATCCAATGTGAATTTGATTTTTAGTTTTGTTTTTGCTCCATTTTATATATTTCTCTTTCTGGCTGGGAGGTTTGCTTGTTATTAAAATACATACCTGAAGTGAATATGTCTAGGAAGTTTTCTAAGTCTTGTTATTTTTCAAAAATGTATGTCTTGAATTTGGATGGGTTGGTAATTTTTATTCACTGTTCAGGCTTCTTAATTTTTCAATGGTGTACCCCAATTTCTATGATCTCTCTATGTCCTCTTTGAAAATCCACAGTGTTGGCGCGGCCAGGTAGCACAGCGAGTAAGAGCACCAGCTCCAGCGTTGAGAAGACCTGGAGATCGAATCCCGGGCTCAGACACTTAGCACCCACCCAGAAACACCTGGCTGTGTAACCTTGAGCAAGTTACTTAACCCCAATTGCTTAGGGGCGACCAGGTGGCTCAGCAAGTAAGAGCACCGGCTCCAGTGTCGGGATGACCTGGATCAAATCCGGGCTCAGATACTCAGCACCACACCCAGAAATAACTGGCTGTGTAACCTTGAGCAAGTTACTTAACCCCGATTGCTTTAAAAAAAAAAGAAAATCCACAGTGTACCCAATTATATGCTAACCCAATTAATAATTTAAGTGAAATTGAAGAATATTTACAAAAATACAAATTGCCTAGATTAACAGAAAAAGAAAATAAACTAAGTAGAACTATTTTAGAAAAAGAAAATGAGCACACCATAAATGAATTTCTTAAGAAAAAAACACCAGAACGAAACAGACTTAGAGGTGAAACCTATGAAACACTTAGAGATCAACTTATTCCAATATTAAATAAATTATTTGGAATTATAGGTAAAAAGGGATACTGCCAAACTTATTTTATGAAATAAATATGATACTGACACCTAAATCAGGAAGAATAAAAATGGAAGAAGAAAATTATAGACCAATTTCATTAATGAATATGGATGCAAAAATACTGAATAAAATTCTAGTTAAAATATTTCAACAATGTACAAAGATTATACATTATGACCAGGTGAAATTTATACCAAGAATGCAGGGATAGTTTAACATAAGGAAATCTATTAATATAATTGATTATAATGACAATAACATTTAGAAAATGACAATTATATTAATAGAGGAAAAGCTTTTAATAAAGTACAATAATAATTTCTATTAAACATTTGAATTATTAATTGACATATTATTATAATTGCATTATTAATGGATTTTTCCTTAAATTGATAAAAAGCATTTATCTAAAACCATCAGCAATTATTACTTGTCATGAGGATAAGCTAGAACCCTTCCCAATAAGATTAGGTGTTAAACAAGGCTGCCCGCTGTCACCAATATCATTCAGTATTGAATTGGAAATTCTAGCAATAGCAATAAGAGAAGAAAAAGAAGTAGAAGAAGTAAGAATAAGGAATGAAATAATGAAACTATCTCTTTTTTGCAGATAATATAATGATATACTTGAAAAATCTCAAAGTCTCAACTAAAATGTTAGTTGAAATAATGAATAACATTGGCAAAATAGCAGGATGCAAAGTAAATCCATATAAACCATCAGCATTCCTATATATCACCAACATAACCCTATAAGAAGAGTTAGTAAGAGATAGCATATCTAAAATAACTCTAGATAGTATAAAATACCTGGGAATATACCTGCCAAAACAAACCCAGGAACTATATAAAGAAAGAAAATTATATATATATAACATTTAAATAATTGGAGAAAGATTAATTGTTCATGGGCAGGTAGGGCCAATATTAAAAAATGACAATTTTAGCTAAACTAATTTGTATATTAAATGTCTCCCAAGTAAATTACCAAAAATTATTTTACTGAATTGAAAAAAATAACAAAATTAATTTGGAAGAACAAAACAGTCAAGAATGCTGAAGAAACTAATACAAAAATGTAAAGGAAGGAAGTTTAACAATATCAGATCTTATAGGGAATAATTACCAAAACTATCTGTTACCAGCTAAGAAATAGAAAGGTAGATTAATAGAACAGAGGAGATATACCATTTATTGTAACAAATAAATATAGTAACCTTATATTTGATAACTATAAAGACTAAAAATGTTTGGATAAAAAACAAAATTCATTATTTGGTAAAAAAAAAATTGGTAAAACTAGAAATCAATATGGCAGGAATTCGGTGTAGACCAATATCTTATACCATTTACCAAGATAAGGTCAAAATGGATATATGACCTAGATATAAAGAGAGAGATTTCAAGAAAATTTGAACAAGGAACATAATACTTGTCAGACTTATGGCTAGATGGGCAACATGGGTAAACAAGATAGAGAGGAGAATGAGGTACAAAATGGATAATTCCAACTATATTAAATTAAACAGGATTTGCACAAATAAAACAAATGTAGCCAGGATCAGAAGGAAAGAAGAAAATTGGGGAAAATTTAAAGACAGTTTCTCAAAGGTCTCCTATCTCAAATACAAAAGGAATTTTGTCAAGTCTATAAGAATATGAATCATTCCCAACTGATAGATGGTCAAAGGATATGAACAGGCAGTTTTAGATATAGAAATGAAAATAATTTATAGCCACATGAAAAAAATGTTCTAGGTCATTATTGATTAGAGAAATACAAATTAAAACAACCTCAAGAAACCATTTTATACCTATCAGATTGTCTAAAATGACTGAAGTGGAAAACAGCAAATGTTGGAGGGGTTATGGAGAAATTGGAGGGTTAATTCACTGTTGGTGGAATTGTGAACTGATTCAAACATTTGGGAAAGCAATCTGGAGTATGCCCAAAGAGTTATTAAACTGCTTATACCCTCTGACCCAGAAATACCACTACTATGTCTATTTCCAAAGATGATTAGGGGAAAAGGAAAAGAACTTATATGTTTTAAAATATTTATAGCAGTTCTCTTTGTGGTGGCAAAGAAGTGGAAATTTTGAGGATGCCTGTCAGTTGGGGAATGAGTGGGCAAGATGTGGTATATGATTTAGATGGAATACTATCCTGTTATAAGAAATAATGAGCTTGATGATTTTAGAAAAATAGAAATACTTGCATAAAATATTGAAGAGCTAAATGATTAGAACCAAGAGAATATTGTATATAGTAACAATAATGTTGCTTTAAGAACAACATTGAGTGTATAAGTCATTTTGAGTATTATAAATATTCAACTTAACTAAAAAGGACATATAAAAGAAGATGCTATCCATATCCAAGGAGAGAGGGAACAAATATAAGTATGTATAGAATGATTTTACATCTACATCTATATAAATACATATTTGTATCTAATGGTAACCATCTTTGGGTGGGAGGAGAGAAGAAAATAAAAGGAAAAATATATGTCAATTTATTATATATTTAAAAGGAATAGCAAATTACACATGATATGTTTGTAGAATCGTGTGCAATCATATTTTTATTATACTATGATATGGAAATGCTTTATTCCATAAATGAAAAGTAAATACAAATTTAAAAAAATCTACTCTGACCCTAATTATTTTTCCTCAGTAAATGATCTTTCCAATTTTTTTTAAAGCAATTGGGGTTAAGTAACTTGCCCAAGGTTACACGGTCAGTTCTTTTTTGTTTGGGTGTTAAGTATCAGAGGCTGGAACTGATCCTAGGTCCTCCTGACTCCAGGGCTGGTGCTCTTACTCAACTGTGCTACCTAGCCGCCCCAATCTTTCCAGTTCTTTTGGTAGCCTGCGGTAGGTATGTTTTCTTTATAACTGCAGTGTTACAGTTTTACTGTGTTTCATATTGGGTTCTTGTCAGAATACTGACAATAATTTATAATTTTATTAGTTGTCTTATGTAGTTCGGGGTGGGGAGCCATTTATTTGATAGTTTCCCTCAAAATAGTATCTAGCAACCTCTTATTTCCTCCACTTTCTAGGATGTTAGAAATCTTTAAATTGTTTTGTCCCAATCTAGACCTTGACTCTGTCATTTAGCTCTGCATATTTTCTAACAGTGTGAATAATTCATTAACTGTTCAGAGCCTGTATTCCCAAGTGTTTCACATTGTGTTTCTTTCTATTTTCTGAAGTAGAATGTCAAGTTTGGGCTATTTGTATGAGTTTTTTTTAATTAAGTTTTCTGTGATATTTTCCACATTAATTATTTCTCTCACTTTTTTACATGTCTTAATTGTCAATTGATTTCTTTATGATTTTTAATTTATTTAAAGTTTTGTTTTGGTTTCATGATTTTCTTTTCAAATTCATTACTTCTAGTATTCTGTGGTATATTGTATTGTCTCTTTAATTTTATTGATTTTTAAGGTCATTTTTCTTCTCTTTTTTTTTCCTGTGGGACATAAATGGAAGCTTCTTTCATCTCCTCATGCCAGCATCTTTGATTAGTGCCTTCTTGCATTGAAACTAAACTGTTTTCTGAGATTATATTCAATTTCCCAAACTAAACTAAACTCCTTCAGCTGTTGCCCTGTTTTATACTTCTATATCCACATAGTAGATGCTGTTTGCTTCAAATGTTTACATTTAAAGACTAAATATTAGGATCATAGTGAATAATCTCAATTAGCAGTGTTAAGGGCACTGTTTAAGGTAGAAATAAACAGTAAGATAGAGGGGAAAACCCATTCCAATTATTCCTTTGATTACTGATTTCACTTGTGTTATAAACTGGCATATATAATGTCTTATCAGACTAGGAATGGGATATATATATATATGGAGGGCAATTGGGATTAAGTGACTTGCCCAAAGTCACATGGCTAGTTTTTCTGTTAAGTGTCTGAGGCCAGATTTGAACTCAGGTCCTCCTGACTCCAGGTCTGGTGCTCTACTCATTGCACCACCTAGCCGCCCCTTAAAGTTTTTTTTTGTTTGTAGGGCAATTGGGGTTAAGTGACTTGCCCAAGGTCACACAGCTAGTAAGTGTTAAGTGTCTGAGGCCAGATTTGAACTCAGGTCCTCCTGACTCCAGGGCTGGTGCTCTATTCACTGCACCACCTAGCTGCCCCTGGAAGGGGATATTTCTACAGGTGATATTGTGCTGGGGCATCTGTTTAGAAGAGGAGCAGAGTGCCACAACAAAGTATTTGATAAAGGAGGTTCAAGGATAATACTAACAGCTAAGATTAAGTTATGTCTCCTTACATCTTCTATTACCTCATCTGGATCACTCTCTCGCTCATGTAACAGTCTATCTTATCTCATACTTATCAGTGAACATTCTATTAACTGTCAGTAGATTAGAGGTTTCTTGAAGGTTGGACCTATGTGATTTTTCATCTGTATAATTCTAGTACTTATTATTGTTTTTTGTTTTTGATTTTTGGAGGGCAATTGGGGTTAAGTGACTTGCCCAAGGTCACATGGCTAGTTTTTGTGTTAAGTGTCTGAGGCCAGATTTGAACTCCTCCTGACTTTAGGGCTAGTGCTCTATTCACTGTGCCACCTAACCGCCCTCTATTACTTATAATATTCTATGGGATATAGGTGCTTAATAAATGTTGCTGAAATGAATTGAAGAGAAGAAAGAACAAATATGTTTTCCAAAAGAATTCAGATTTGGCCTCTCGTACTGCTTGGGGTTTAGTTTGTATGTTTCCATACAGTTCATTCTCATGCATATACTCTATACCTGCTCACCAGTCCCTCCACCAAGCTTTTCCTTTTATACAAGCAGAGAAGTTTCCAAATAATAATTAGTCACTCTGGAATATCATTCCTTTTTTTTCATTTTCTCTCTTCATCTCAAGTAATTTCTTTCTTTTCCTTCTGCATCTTCCCTTTTCTCTACTTTTTTTCACAGCCCAAGGAAGTGGAAGATAGTTGGGAGATCCAGAGTTTCCATTCTGTAGTTTGCCAATCACAACATAAGCCTTGATGAGACAGTCCCCAGGGTCCAGATGATAAAGGGGTGAATGGAAGAATGACAATACCTAAGGCCTAACTTTGCTGTTCAGTTCCCTTTGAGCAGCTCTGAGGATCACTATTTCTCTCCACAGCATCCTTTTTCTTGTGCATTTGCAGATCAACTTTGTGAAAAAGGAGCTTTAGTCAAAGAGAAAGAAATACTACTGAAATAAGGGAAGGCTAGTTCAAAAACTGAAATTCAACCTTTTCTTTCCATCCTTAATCTTAGTCATCTTTCCAAAGCAATTCATGAAGAAAGGGATTAATTTGTAACTTTAGTTACCTTAGAAATGTAAAGGTCTTTGGGCTTTGTCTCCAAATGACCTGTACCATTTTAATCCAATGTGATTTAGTTTGGCTGTACCTAAAAGATATAGACTAAATATATCTTTAAAGACTAAATTCTTTTTCTAATGCTCCTGAACAAGTAACACTTTTCCATTTCCCTTGGGTTCTATTTTATCTATTTACATCAGATGAAAAACACAACTAAAAGAAGAATTCGGGTTATTGTTTTCCTTTGTAATAAATGTATGTTCAGGAACTGATATTTGGGGGGTTTGTGTGTGTGTGTGTGTGTGTGTGTGTGTATTCTGGCTTTGCACCAAATTCCAGGAAGCCTTTCTCTGGTGGAGAAAATTGGTACGCATTAATAAGAAATTCTGAACATTTTAGTTGTTTGCCTTCTTCACATTTTAGAGGAATTTATATTAGATGAATGAGTGAAAGAATGAATGACAGCACCGAACTTTACTTGTTTAACTTCTCAAAAGTTCACAGGATCACTGCTTTTCTTCATAGCAGAATATTTTTTAATTGTCTTCTATGTGCAAACACTATCTTAAGTCCTGAAAATTCAATGAGTAAAGCAAGACAATCTCTGCTCTTAAGAAACTTGCTTTCAAAGTAGGGAAGTTAACATATATGGGAAAGAAGCTAAGTGGCACAATGAATAGAGTCTTAGATATGAAGTCAGGAGAGTCAAATTCCTAGGTTCAAATCTGGCCTCAGATACTTATTAGCTGTGTGACCCTGTTTGCCTCAGTTTCTCATCTGTAAAATAATATGGAGAAGGAAACAGCAAACCATTCCAGTATCTTTGCCAAGAAAACCCCAAATAAGGGGCAGCTAGGTGGCACAGTGAATAGAGCACTGGCCCTGGAGTCAGGAGGACCTGAGTTCAAATCCAGTCTCAGACTCTTAACAACAACAAAAAAAACCTACCTAGCCATGTGACCTTGGGCAAGTCACTTAACCCCAATTGCCCTTCAAAAAAAAAAAAAAGAAAACCCCAAATAGGGTCATGAAAAGTCAAACATGACTGAGCAACAACAATCAAGCAACATATATAAGAGGTTTCAGCTGCTTGTCAGGTTGTCGTGTTGTTGTTGTCATTGTTGTCATTTTAAGTAATGGGACAATGAAGATTATTATACTTTTTAAAATAACTTTTGCATGATAAAACCAAATTTGTTTCTGATGGTCAACTGCTTGGCAGTGCCAAGGACTTTGGTGGTGAGAACCAATTTTTTCCCTAGGTCTTCAGTAGCTAAGGCTACAATATAGTGCTATTTGAAGGGTCCGTTTTATCATAACATATGAAGTACAAATCAAAACATACCCTTCCAGACCTCATTTTGTTAAAAATTTCAAAAATTTGTTCAGTTGCAAAATGACATTACTTTTGAAGTGAATGAGTTCCCAGTCAATTATTGACAATGAAATCAGTACTCATGGTGCATATATTTAAAAGAAGCTAAGATTTGTTTACCATGGATTTGTGCTTTTGTAACATATTCTAACTCTACCTCAGAATAAACCCTCGTAGATCTTAATGGCCTTGGACTAACCAGAGTCTGGTTATTTCTGGAAAGAGCTATCTTTCTAGGAGTAGATACACATTAGCTTCATTTCCCAGTCAGACAAAGACAGACACCAATGTCAGTGACATGAAATGCACATAACTTCTTGCATTGATGTTGTATTGGTATATCAAACTAGTGATTTCTATGCTTAAAATAAATACACTCTCTCTCTGTTTCTCCCTCTCTCTCCCCCCCGCCACACAAATATTTATACACACATACATAGATACATATATATGTATCTCTGTGTGTATCTATACATATATTCAGAGACAGACAGATAGACTATACATTGGAGTTTTAGGCTTTGCCTCTTTTCTTTGAAATTGGAGACCTAATTAACACATCTTTTATCATGATTCATAAACATATTCTTTATCCTGAACATTTTTTAAAGGGCAGTACAGGACAGGTGAGAGAACACTGAATTTGGAATCTGAGGGTTGTGTATGAAATCTGATTCTGCACTATGCTAATGTCACTAAATTATCACCTTTCTTAGTCTCCTTTTCCTCATATGTGAAAGGGGGTGGGGTGGGGCTGGATGAACTCTGGTCTCTTTTAGCTTTGAATCTATGATCTTTGTGAAGCACAAAAGTCAATCTCCTATTTTAATAACAGCACAATTTACATTTATCTTTCCCTTCACTAGAAATCCATAATCATTTTCATAAGTAAGCATATATTACATATTCTGTTATCACAGTTTTGTATATTTTATAATAGCATTCTATTACAGCTTGGCTTATCTCTTTGCTAAATAAATGTCCTGACAGATTATTGTGCACCAATACTCTATTTTTCTCTATACAGTGTACCATTTTACTTGTCATAGCCAGCTATGCTCTTTTCTGTTAGTGTATCATGCTGTCCCCAATGCCATCTGTTCTATCCCACTATGCTCTCTCCTCCATGCTTTCTTTGCTTTCTCTTCATTTTTCTCTCACTTCTCTATTTTGGAAACTATGGGGCTTGGCTTTTATAATGACAGCCAGACAAGTCAGCAAACTGTGCCTTCATTTTGTTTCAGGATGGCAACCCTTCTACATCTTTTTCACTGACTTTGATGCTTGTGATTTAGGATATTTGGGAGAACCAGAATTCTGATGACTGGTAAACCAGATATCACATTAGTAGACTTCTGTGGCTATCAGCAGGTATGACTAATTTCTTTTATATTGTACTTTATTTTAAATTATATATAGGTGTAATGGATTATAAATGATATAAAATGGGTTATTGAAGATCCACTGTAGCTTTCATGTGTGAAGGTATGAGATGCACTATTATTTACAGTTTGCAAATCTATGTTCCTACAACCAAAGATTTCAGAAAATAGGATTGTTTCCTCTTCAAATATCAATTTATAGATGCTTATGAAGAACTGATTTCTGCACTGGTACTGCTTTTTCAGTGGCTTTTTTTCATTCTCAAATTTCAGGCTATTCACATAATCATTAGATTGGAGGAGACCTTGAAAGGTCATTTACTTCATCCCCCTGCACAGGCTTCAGGGAGAACTACAGCTGAAACATCCAGATCAGATGAGAATCTGTACTTTTGTCTATCCACCTGAACACAGAGGACAATCTCCCTTAGTAAAAGAAGTGAAGATTTTTAACTATTAGAGGTATCCTTCACCACCCCAAATCTCATCATGATTTCACTAGTAGGCAAGATGTGAGAAAACTTTCCCTTTCTTCAGTAATTGATCAAATTATTTTTAGAGTTTCAAGGATATTTGTGAGTAGGTTTTATAAAGGTTTGGCCTTTGAAAAATTAAATTCCCTACTATAAATGAAAAATGGCATCTTAGGGCATATATTAATAGGCTATAAGTTGAGAAACCCTAAACCAGCTCCCCCCTTAATCTTTCTCTCTGCTTTTCTTTTTTAATTTATATGTATGTATGTATGTATGTATGTATGTATGTATGTATATCTTCCCTTGTTTGTCTGAAACCATCCCTTTCATCATTCCTTTTCAGAATCAGCTTTTTTTCTTTGCTAATTTCTGAATACCCTCGTGTGCTCATTGCTTCAGATGTCTAGACAGAAGCCCAAATCTTGAGCATAGATAGGTAGCAGTAAATTATGAAGTCCAAACTAAAACCTACTGAATGATGGCTATTTTTTGAATTTCTACTATGAACTTCATATGTGACTTTCTCTGGGGGTTTCAGACATAACAGATATGATCCCTGCCCTTGCCTTAGAGAACTGATAAATGTCACTAGCATAAAAGGCATTAGGAGCACTAAGAGCCCAGGTAACCCACAATAATAAGATGGCAAACAATGAAGTGCACAAGTGTGACTTCAGAGATAGAACAGTGAAGTACATCCCCCCACTCCTATCAGAAAAATCAGGGGCTAAGATCACAAAATAATACATCATGATCAGTGTATGTTATGTGGGAGGGTCCCGTTTTGGAGTTACCATGAGGTTGAGAGAGTGAGGACGGTCACTGGGAAGTAACAGTGATGTTTATTTTATTTTTTTAAAGAGAAACAATAGAATTTGCTTTTGCTAGAAATCCAGATTTCCTTTGAAGAAAGTATTGAATGTGTAGTGTGACTTATTCTCCCTTCCAGAATCATAGGAAATAGAATCCACTGGACAGTCTTATGTTTCTCCAATTAACAAGCCCTCTTACTGGGTCCAAGTCACCAAAAATGAAACTTTTCTTGACAATAAACAAATCATTCTGTACTATATTAATAATAATGACAGTTTGAAAGCCTACTCACTCAAAGTCCCCAAAGTTTTGAACATTTCAAAGGTTTTGATCTTTTGCCCGATATACTGTATACCTCAGACGATACAGCCATACAACCTCCTGCTGTTATGAACTGCTCCCTTTTGTTCATCAGCTCTCTGTGGATGGAAGTACCTAATTCTTGGTCTGAGTCTTCTTTTTTTGCATCCAGATAGCTTGCAATAAAAAGATCCTGGGGAGTTCCCTCACCAAGACCTTTCCCAGTAGTGAATACCACCCCAAAGTTCCAAGACAGCACTTTCAGTTCCAAAGACTGTCTCACCAGTTATTAATAGTTCTACTAACTGACCTTGTTACTATTGTGGCTATCACCCTTGCAGGAGCAAGGAGACATGAAACAGAACCAAGAGAAGAGCTTTACTGTATCAGGCTGTAAGCCTTTCAGTAAGGTGAAAACCAGACTTGCCCTAGGCAACTAGAGGTTGTTGTCACAAAATTCATAACCCTGAATCTTGCAGCAGCATAAGAGTCAGCTCCAAGTTCCACACTTTTCTTTTTCTTTCTTTTTTGGGTGGGAAAGAGTGAATGGTGCAGGAAAAACAAGATTGGGTAACATTACAATTCTATTACCTCTTACCTACAACCCACTTATCTTTAGAACTACCTTATTTCTTTATAAAGAACCACCATCCTTCTTGCCTCCCAGGTTCTCAGTGTCCTTATTACTCCCTCAACCATTTGAAAAAATCCTCTTTAAAATTATTGGAGGGGTAGCTAGTTGGAACAGTAAATAAAGCACTGGTCCTGGAGTCAGGACTACCTGAGTTCAAATCAGACCTCAGACACGACACAAAAAAAACTAGCTGTGTGACCTTGGGCAAGTCACTTAACCCCAATTGCCCTGCCCCCCCCAGCAAAATAAATAAATAAATAAAGAGATAGACAGATAAATAAATAAATAAATAAATGAAGTTATTGGAGATCTCTAGCGCCATATGTGATGCTCTTTCCTCATTCTTTACACTTCCTCATTTCTCTCTACAAGGTGACACTGGCGACTTCTCGTCACAGATGCTTAAGCTCTCCTTATCAAGTAATTATGACATTCCCTATCAGTTCTCTTCCCACCTATTTTTCTGTTCTGAAGACTTCTTTCTTGGATCATTATCTATACCAAAGTCCCTAAGGCTAATGTCCCTAAGTTTCTCTTCAGGTCCTTCCTCTTCTCTTGGTATATTCTCTCACTCTTTGACTTAATCAGCTCCCATGGAATAATTGTATAAAGTGTAGGCAGGTGAACCCTAGATAACTTTATTTAGCCCTAAATGCTTTCTTGAACTCCAGTCCCAAATTACCAACTAGCTATGGCACAATTCTTAACTGACATCCCATAGACATCTCAAGTCCAATAAAATTAGACTAGAATTCATTACCTGTTCTCCCAAATGCCCCTCCTCTTCTCAACTTCCTATTCTTCTGAGAGTACTCCCCTCTACCAAGTCACCCAGATTCACAATCTCATTGTCATATTTTACTCCTCACTCTTACTCATTCCACATATCTCTTGTGTTGCCAAATCTTTTGGTTTCTATTTTTGCTTCACTTTTTATATCTGTCTTCATCACTCTACTCAGTTATAACTCAAGTTCAGGCCCTCACCACCACTCAAGTAGTTTATTGCAATAGCCTCCAAATTGGTCTCCAGGCATATTGTGCCCCTTTGCAATGCATCCGCCACCCAGCACCAGTGACATTCCCATATATCATAGATGTGCCATAAACAAATAGAGTTATATGTATATATGTAGTGTGTATGTGTACATGTATATGCATATGTATCTGATTGTTGCATGTGTGTATAAATGAATGCACATGCACATGCAAATGTATATAAGCATGCATGTGCATGTGTGTATACATATAGTCATATTCACATATGAACACGTGTATATGTATATGCATACACATATACATGCATACATATACATACACATACATACATATACACACACATAAGATCTATGTTATAGTCCTATCTCCAAGCTGTGAACTACTATAAGTAACCAGGGAAAAAAAATTGAGCTTCAAAATTTTTCTCATCTGTCAAATCACTAGGTAGGAGTAGACAATCTCTAAGTCTATTCTAGCTGTAAAATCATATGCCTTGACCGTGCCTTGTCTCACCCTGACTGATCAAGTTAATCTACTGTTTTAAAAATGTGTTTAAATGTTTTAAAATTGAATAGTAAAATATTAGAAGTCTGCTGTGTTATATTAGAGATTAGGCTTTAACCAGTGGAAAGGCTTCTTCTTAAAAACATTACTACAACTTGATTTGTAACTTCTTTCCAGGAGGTGGATTCTATCTTAACCTCACCTCCTCTTCTTCCCTTCTCCCTTCCTCCCTCCTTTCCTTTCTTCCTCCTCCCCAACCTCTCATACCTCCCTCACGCTTTCAGAGTTTGATGGATACACTTTACTTATACCCATTTAAGGGGCTGCCTAAATGATCAAGTGAACTATTTCTCATTACTAAGCACTGTTCCACAAGTGAACATGCAGACATTAAAAGCCTTTCTGAAAGTCTCATAAAGGATTCCAATACCCATGAGAAACCAACCTGTAATGTCAGTGACCTAAATCGCTATGGCTTATAGACATTACAAGTACCACTGATTAAAGTAGAGACAAGCCTTTTTCCCTCCTATGTGAACACTGATGTTTTATGACTTCGTTCAAACTTTATTGCTGATTTAAAGCACATGACCAGTAAGACTCAGCAGGAGTGTGTACCCCAGGCCTGTAGCCTTTAAGCCCTTACTGGCATGGCTGGCCTAGAGAAAAGCTCTGAGTACCTCATCTTCTTTCAAGTGTCATTCAATCATTTATTAGGAAACTCTTCTCACTTGGAGTTCAGGAAAACAGTCAATCAATGAGAAACCCACCATTCTACAGATTGTTCCTGCTCACCTGATTTGCCTAAGGAACAAAGGGAGGGGAACAAAATACCACTATCTATCTATCTATCTATCTATCTATCTATCTATCTATCTATCTATCTATCT
>NW_027185597.1:4423558-4423719 GCF_028583685.1 Petaurus breviceps papuanus | reverse complement strand
CTATCTATCTATCTATCTATCTATCTATCTATCTATCTATCTATCTACCTATCTATCTATCTATCATATATCTGTCTGTCTGTCTATCTGTTTATCTATCTGTCTGTCTGCCTGTCTATCTATCTATCTATCTATCTATCTATCTATCTATCTATCTATCT
>NW_027185597.1:4387189-4423548 GCF_028583685.1 Petaurus breviceps papuanus | reverse complement strand
TCTATCTATCTATCTATCTATCTATCTATCTATCTATCTATCTATCTATCTATCTATCTATCTCTATGTCTCTCTATCTCAAAACAGTCATGGGCATATTAGTGGGCTATCTTGTGTAGATAGCACATATTTCCATTTACAGATAATTATAGCATCATACTTTATAGACTTGGACAAAACATTTTCGTTTAGCTTCTCCTCATGCTTAAATTATTCCCTGGAAATCATATCTTTATAGACATTAGGGTTTCATATGTATTGCCCTCCCCACTGGGCTACCTGCATCCCTGATGTACAGGTTAGGTGCCTTGCAGAACAAGTATCCCAGGTTCAAAATACTTAGTGGGCCCACATTCTCAAAAATTATACTTCATGAAATCCCATCAGTGTATTTACCTTTAATAGCCACCCAGTAGGTACAGTTAGCTCAAAGAAATGATATTTGCTGAGATGTTATTTTAGGAATACTAGCTGTCAGCCATATACCCCATGAACATGAGGCATATCCTCCCACAAATTCATGCAGCATCAGCAGGAAGAGTAGGCACATGTGTAGGGAACACTACCAGAGAGACACTCATACAAGGGATATGTCTGACTAAGGGAAATCCCACCTCTTGATGCTGTAGGGACTCAATGCCCTTTCTCTTCCTGTGGAATCTTCAAGTTTCTCCCCCTGGGACACATCTCTACTGAGCAGTTTGCGGCCTGTGTCTGCTCCTCTCAGCATCTTGTTTCCCAGTTGCCCGATCTATTCTTTCTAAACATTGGTTGCAACGTATTAACCTGGGTCTTCCCTGGACCCTCACCCTGTGGGTGAGTAGCTTTTCTTCAAGACACTATTGTCAATGAAAGAGAACTTCAGAGAAATCTCCTGTGTCCCAGCCAAAGAGCATGAAGTGTTTTCTTCTTAATTCCTGGCTTCTACTTCCAAAGCTATCTCCATTCTCAAATAGAAGAGCTGGTTTATAACCTTCTTGTTTTTCTTGGACTATTCTTACTTATTTATTTGTTTGATTATTCATTTTAGTTTTTTCTTCATCTCTGTCATTTAATTATAAAGTCTTTTTAAAGATCTTGTATGAATTCTTTTTAGGCAGGTTTGATGATTTTTGTTTTTGCTTTTTTTTTGAAGGGGGGATGGCAAGGCAATTGGGGTTAAGTGACTTGTCCAAGGTCACATGGCTACTAAGTACTAAGTGTCTGAGACCACATCTGAACTCAGGTCCTCCTGACTTTAGGGCCGGTGAATCACTATGTAGATTCACTATGCCACCTAGCCTCCCTGATGCTTTTTCATGTAACATTTGATGTTACTCTTAGCAGGGTTTTTTTCCTTCAATATCCTCCTCTGAAGATGTATGCCACTCATCTCCATTCAAGTAACAGCTTCCTATGGTTGGCGTCTTTCTCCTTTTTGCCTATGTATTTTTTTTTTGTGGCAATAGCTTAATTTTTGTAATTACCTCTAGCCCTGGGGTATGGGAAATGGTACCTCTTGCCCTAGATCTTCAATTCTCCCCTCTAACCTGGAACCAAAGCCAAACCTCCAACCTCCTGTAAGTGCTCACAGCCAGGGTATGCCCCACTGCTTCTGCACTCACCAGCCTGTGCTGGTTCTTTCTTGCCCCTGCCAATCTTCGCAGCACAAGTGGGTCTGGTGCTCCTTATCAGCAATGGTTCTCTCAATCTTCTCAGCCTCAAATGCCCAACTTCCCTCACTATCCTGGGGTAAAAGTTTCTGTGGTTGGGGCCAATGCAACTCTCAAAATAGTTAGTCCTAGGGCTTCTTCTTGTTGTTTTCTTCTTATTTCTTTTTTTTTTTGTATTTTTAAATTTTTTCTGTCTTTTTAATTTGTCACTTGCTGTTAAAGCAGATCCTAGGCTGGAGGTGTTTACTCTTCACAGGGACCAAAACTTGTCCTGGGATTTTTCTTTAGATCTTCTCAAATTGTCCCAGGAAGACCCAAGTTGTACACCTATTCTTATTTATCTCCACCCACCCTTTCTAAGGTTCTATTTTAACTCTTTTGTGAGGGAAAATCTTGAGAGCTTGGAATTTTCTGATCTACTCCACCATCTTCGCAGAATTCTTCAGACTGTCTTGGTTTGTAAAGAACACCCAATGACTAATCATTCCTATCATGCTATCAAGTTTGATTGAAGGACCCTCATGAAGGCTTGGGAACCTGTGGCCTCAATGCCACACATAGGTGTGGTCTTCTTCTAGGTCCTTGGTTTGGGCCTTTTGACTCAGTCCATGTTTTACAGAATAATTCCTTCTACCTGTGCTTTGAATGTTGTCAGAGTCACACTTGAGGGCCTAGAGGGTGACACACTTGAGGACCTAGAGGGCAACATGTGGCCTGGAGGCTGCAGGTTCCCCACCTCTGATCTAAACACTTCTCTATACCTTAAGATCTCAATATTTCAGTGCCCCTGTCACCTTCTTTGTACATTTTTGTAATTTAATCAAAACTTTATTTCCTTTCTCACTTTCTTCTTATTCTGTGAGTTTATCAAGGAGAATAAGGGGAAATCAATTGTTCACAGTCTTGTTAGCCAGACTCAGTTCCCTGGACTAGACTCAGAGTTAGAACAACTTGAGCTCATGTTTAGCTTCTGACATAAACTGGATATGTGATTCTAGGCAACATGCTTCATTTCTAAGTTTGCTAGTAACTCTCAAAGGTTAGAAATTTCAGAACCGGTGTCACTCTAAATTGATTAAAGAAATTTCCTCACCTTAAACTTCCCCACAACAATGAAATTTTAATTCCCACTGAAAACCAAACCCAAGATAAAACTATAACTTAAAAAAAACCCCAATAACACAAAAACAAGTCTTTCCAAATTGGTCTTTTTCTTTGATATGCTATCTCTATATGTATCTTTTATAGTTAATGCCATATTACCAGAAGGTGCTGAATGAAGCTTACAAAGATCAGTTCCTACTGCCTCAAAATATAATTCTGCTTTTGTGAGCACCAGAAAGCTATAAAAATGAATATTCAGCAGTTGGAATCTTTTCTCTTGGCTACAATTAAAGCTCCCCCTGGCCTACTCATCAGACTTCCTAGGTAAAATTTGTTCATTTTTACTGTTAATCTCAAAATAACTCTACTTTTCTACCTGTTATATTCATCAAAATGCACATTTACTATTACCCTGTATTTCAGGAAAGGGAACTATCATGAAAAAAACATTTATTACACCTTCAATTGAATAACCAAGCTACCATTTACATAGATAGTAAGTCATAGATCTGGGCTTGGCATGATAACTCAATGGATCTCAAGAGATTCATTATGTAGCCTCTATTAGGACAGGTCACTTTCTGTTTGCTGTTCTTTAACTTACTATGTGCCTTCAAGGTCCTTTGATACTGCACCAAACACAGTGAGTTTCTGGACCTATAGATGTTTACACTTAAGAATTATTAGTTACATCATGCCCATTATAACATCACCACCAGTGTCCAAACCATGAGTAGGGTCAATATTGTCAATTGTTCTCAATATCAAGTACTTCTGCCAAGACCAGTGTAAACTAAACAATGCATCCATTAAATATAGGGATTATTTTGTCCTCTTTCTGTCATTCAGCTTTGCAAGTGTATTTTGAAAACTCAGGTGTTACTTTGTGTAAGACCTATAGCAAAATCCTTCATTCAGTAGCTAATTTTCTAGTTCATGGCTTATCCAGGCTTAGTTTTCTAGGCTTTTTTAGGAGTGGCAAAAAAACAAACAAAAAACATAGAATTCTTATGTAATTACAAATGTAAAGTGAGATAAATTGGCACTTACAGTTATGGCAGGTGGCCCCGCTGTATCCTGTCCCATCACAAGTGCACTTGAAGCTGTCCCAGGTTTGAGAGCATTTACCACCATGCTCACAGTGATTGGGCACACATCTGTCAGAACAAGAGACAAACAGAAATGAACCAACCAACAAACAAGATTTATGAATGGCCAACTTCCAAGCTGCCTGGGCAATATATCATTTCAATGCCAGTTTGCCTTACTGAAGCAATTAATCCTTGTTAGTTTAAGCAGATTAATATGATTCATGATGGAAGGTGCCAACTGTACAAAAGATGATGTATCACAGGTCTGGTGTTTCCCAATTTTGAGCAAACAGCAGAAATTAACAAACTGTTGGAAGATTCATTTGCATATCAGAGGTTGAAATTTATTCTTGCCTTTATACAAAGGAAGATACTTGCTCTGTCATTATCCCAGGAGGAAGATGGAGATAAGCTGCCTTGCATGTCTATGGCATGTTCTACAGTATGACTAAGCTAGTCATAGCAAGCTGACTTTCTATAATGCAGGCTGTATCAAGAGTATTGATGCTATTCTTACCTTATTAAAACCATTATAAACCTACCAGTTAATGGAGGCCACTAGAAGCATGTCAACCAGTGGAAGTTGTTGGAGTGATATCATGTATCAGATACTCCTTGACAAAACTGTACAGAAGCCGTAACTTATTTTTGACAAGTCTATGTTCTTTTCTTTACCACCTCTTTCCTCTTTTGTAACCCATCATTTTCTGAACCCATTCAACAGAGATGGAGACAGGGGGAGGAAGTTCACCTGTAAACTTTAGAAAGTGATTTTTTTTTCATTAATTTGTTCAACAAATATTTATTAAGAATTACCTTCGTGCAAAAGCAGAGTATCAGAATAGATAGAGAATGAAGTTTGGAGTCAGGGATACTTAGATTTAAATACCACCTTTCATCCTTACTGCCCATGTGATCCTGGGCAAATCCCTTATACCCTATGTGATACATTCTACTCCCCAGAGAGCTGGACAAGGAACTGGGATCTGTCTACCACTGAACCCAGGTGACAGTCTGGTGAGTCCAGGTAGAATCTGGCATCATGGAAGGGGATCCCAGGGAATGTGAGAACTGGCGCCAAGTCAAGATGAAAAGACCTCTGACTGGGTACTGAGTAATGATGAAACTGTAGTTTACTAGAGACCTAGGGGTGGAGGGTTTGTCCATTTTCTAATTATTATACTTAGTGATTAATGACACTTAGCAATTGATTGTTGTATAAGTGACTGGTTGAGTTAATTTAGTATGCCCCATGAGTGGAAGACTTTGGCTATTGTACTTTAAGATGATTGTTCTTTGTTCAAAACTTTGTGGCCACTATAGTGGAAACTATGTGGCCGTTTTAATGATAAGCTGTTGTGAATACTACATTGTGATTTTCTATGATAAGTTGTAATATTGTGAATGTTGTACCTTGATTTTCTCTGAATGTTTTGCTTTGATTTGTTATGGAATAAATAGGGTGTTCACTATACTGTGTAATCAGAACCTTAAAAGTTGTTCACAGTAGCATTCTGGAAAGCTGCTCGTGCATGGCATTATACCTGGTAGGGTAGATGAAGCCTCAACTATGTCACCACATATCAGCAAGGCAGAATATGTCAAAGTGTAAGATGGATACAAATGTCAAAGGAAATTGTAGAAGGGACACATCACATAGGATTGGTAGATCATGGAAAACTTTCTGGAACCAGTAGCGTTTGCTTGGAGACTTTGAAAGATGAGTAAGACCGAACCAGGTAGTGGGAGAAGAGGCAGCATTCTGGACACTGGGAACTGCAATAAGCAAAGGTACAAAGGCATATAGCCAGAGCTGTTTGTGGAGCAGGGTACAACGACAGAATTTAGAAGTGGAAGAGACCTTGGAGCTCATCTGGTATAACACCTTCAATTCTGCTCAAGAATAAACATTAGATATGCTCTAATGCAGATTCTTAAAAAAGAAAAGCATACCTTTGTCATGCTTTACATATCTGCTATGTGCCATGTATTATGCTAGACATGAAAAATAGAAGAGATAAAATTGAAGGCTCTACCCCCAAAGGGCTTACATTTTAAAACTGATTAATGATGTGCTTTAATATGTGTAAAAGTAGAGAACTGATGCAAAGCCAAAAAGAAGTTGTTTTCCAGAAGAGAACATTAATGACTGGGGGAAGGTGGAGGGGAATCAGTAAATGCCATGTGTGCCTGGTGATGTCTCAGCTTTACTTTGAAGGAAGTTGGGGAATCTACAAGGGTGAAGAACATAGAGGGAATGCATCACAGAAGTGAGGGGTTAATTGTACAAATGCAAAGGCTAGGACATATGAGAAGGAATGCTGAGAGACCAGCGTGTGAGTGAAGGGGAGCAATATGAAATGAGAGGTGAAAAATGAAGCCCATATAGGTAAAGTTTGCCACACAAACAGAAGTGGGAGACCCAGAGTTAGAAGGCAGGTCCTTTCACTCCAAATCCAACAGATCAGTAATGCTAATGCTTCATAAGCTCCTTGAGTTCAGGGGCTGTTTTTTGTCTCTTTTTTATTGCTAGTGCTTAGCACAGTATCTGGCACATAGTAAGTGTTTAATAAGTATATATTGTTTAATTAATATCCCATCCATCACCATGTGTCTTGTGGTGCATTTGCAGGAAGCCAGAGAGCTGGAGTAAAAGTAGTTGTAAGATGGCATCAAACTGACACTAGGAGAAATATAAAAATCTCACAGGTGAGCTCTATCTTGCTAGGAACAGGTTTGACAATGAGACTTAGTCCTGTCCTAAGGGATCTAATGTAGGAAACAGTTTGTCTGTTGTTTATTGAGAAGAAGGCACAGCAGGTAAGCATTTAGGCCTTTAGGATAAATGAAAGCATGACTAATTTATTTTAGGTAGTCCTAGCCTAGATCTCCATGGAAAAGAATCACTCTGCCAGGGCTTTGATGTTCCATATTCATTAATGCATGCTTTGTGATACTGATTCTTAACAAAAAACAAAAAATGGATGGCTTTGTAATGCTTTATGTATTAAAAAAACAACCCAGAAGTTTTCTCTTCCTAATGTTTTAGGAAATTAATTTAGCTAACCCTAATTAAGTCAGATAGTATTAGCATGAGAGACATAGAAAGATAGAATAGAAAGAACAGGAGACGGAGTCAGAAAGCCTTGACTCAAGTCCTACTTTTGTTACCTAAAGGCTGTGTGAACCTGGGCAAGTCACCTAATCAGCCCCAGGGACCTCCCTAAGTTACAGATGAAATACTGATCTGAACCTGTGAAAGGGATTTCCACACAGTCAAACCCTTCCACCAATGAAATCAAAGGGAATTGGAATTCAGTAAAGGAAATCCACAGAATAACCACATACATATCTATAATCAAGAGCATACAAGGTATGTATGTTTTTTGTTTTCTTTTCTTTTTTTTTGACTATACCTATAATTTCAAAGTTATAAGTAGCCCCAGTTAAGAAATTCCCTTTTCTAACTAGGTTAGTTAGTACTAGAGCTATAATTCATGGCTGTAGAGTGATTCCTAGAGTATTTAGAGACCTAGTGACTTATCCAGGCTCACACAGATAGTATGTATCAGAGATGGCACTTCAGCCCAATTCTTCTTGACTCTGAGATCAGCTGTGTAGAGACTGTATAGTGTGGCCTTTTACATTATGTATTAAAATCAAACAACTTGGGGCATACATAATCATCAAGTGAGGAAGATGAGGTATTTTCTTTAAAAACTTTTTTATTATATTTTTTTCATGCCATCAGAATTTCTTTCACTATTCTCTTCCCTACCCCCTGTCAGAGAACCATGCCATATAACAAATCACATTTTAAAATGAAAAATAATGGGATACTTTCTAGTATACTTTATATTACTTCTCAGGGTTAATTGGAGGAAAACCCATTGTAAACCTTAAAACATCACAAGAGTATGAATTATTGATATTATACAGCATTTGGGACATTGGCATAAGTGGTTTACAGAATTTCAAAGATTTCTCAAAATGTGAAAATCTGAATGTGAATTTTCACATTTTACTTGCAAATGTTCCACTCCCTTTTCTTAAAATGTTTTCTCTTTCTAATTTCCATTATCCTTCTGCTCAGCACTAGCTCTCTCATTAATGGTAAAATACATTTTTGCTTTCAAATAAACTGGGCGAAAAATGCAATTTACAACCTCTGATTTTGTATCATCATATTAAAAAAAGATTAGGACCTCCTACCAACCAAATTAAAATGATTTCAGAAAATAAAATACAAATTAAACTCACTCTGAACAGCAATATACCTTACAGGCACAAAAAACTCCTCTCTGTCATGTTAGTACAAGAGTTGGAAATCACACCAAATAAATTGAAGTCCTCTTAGAAGAAATGCTTGTTTTACTGTAAGAAATACAGATCACTTTCCCAAATGATTTGATATTCAATGCTGTTTTCATTCTGAAAGATAAAGCAGATTTTCTAGGAAATCTGTGGATCAGCAGAGTACAGGCAGGACCTTAACCACACTGGGCCATTTGGAGCAGCAGCATAAATGCTCCTCTCCTACCTCTCCATGCACCAACTGTTTACATTTTCATGTTCTCCTGAGTTCTTATTTTCCACTGGTGTGTGATTCTTACAAAAAGCCCTGGCTCAAGGAAAACTATTATTTGCTTCATAATTAATCTTAACTTGAAATTTTTTGGGGGGTGGGTGGTATAGGATCTGCAAATATTTACACATTGGACATTAGTCAGGTTACAAAGAAGGATTGTAACAGATGGAATGAATAGATGGAATGAACAATGGGGAAAAGAAAACAAAATAAGAAAAAGAAAAAAAGCAGGTAATTTGCTTCAATCTGCATTCAGGCTCTGTTCTTCCTAGTTCTTTTTCTGAAGGTAGACATCTCTTTCCATCATGAGTCTTTTAGAGCTGTCTCATAACCCTGCATTGCTGAGAAGAGTCCAGTCTATCAAAGTTGGTCATCACATATATGTTGTGTCTGTAAATATGTAGAGATTTCTTCTAATTCTGCTCTTCTCACTCAGCATTAGTTCATATAAGCCTCTCCAGGTAAATATGAAGTCTATCTGCTCCTCATTTTTTTTTAAAGCAATTGGGGTTAAGTAACTTGCTCAGGGTTATATGGTCAGTTATTTTTTGTGTGGGAGCCAAGTATCTGAGGCTGGAACCGACCCTGGGTCTCCTGACACTGGGGGCAGTGCTCTTACTCACTGCGCCACCTGGCTGCCCCTAGCTCCTCATTTCTTATAGGACAATAGTATTCAATTACATTCATATACAACCACTTGTTTAGTCATTCCCCAATTGAGAGGCATCCTCTTAATATCCAATTCTTTGCCACCACAAAAAGAGCTACTATAAATATTTTTGTACATATGGGTCTTCCTCTCACTTCTATGAACTCTTTGGGATACAACTCTAAAAGTGGTACTACTGGGTCAAAGGGTATGCAATTATTTATAGCCCTTTGGGTATAGTTCCAGATTGCTCTCCAGAATGGTTGAATCAGTTCACTATTCCACCAACAATGCATTAGTGTTCCAATTTTTCTGCATCCTCTCCATTATTTGTCATTTTCCTGTTTTGTCATCTTAGCCAATGTGACTGGTGAGATGTGGTACCTCAGAGTTGTTTTAATTTGTATTTCTCTAATCAATAGTGATTTAGAGCATTTTTTCATATGCTTATAGATATCTTTAATTTCCTCATCTGAAAACTGCCTGTTCATATCCTTTGACCATTTATCAATTGAGGAATGACTTGTATTCTCATAGATTTGACTCAATTCTCTGTATATTTTAGAAATGAGGCCTTTATCAGAGACATTGCTTGTAAAAATTCTTTCCCAATTTTCCACTTCCCCCCTAATCTTGGTTACATTGTCTTTGTTTATACAGAAGCTTTTCAATTCAATGTAATCAAAATTATCCATTTTGCATTTTATAATGCTCTCTATTTCTTGTTTGGTCATACAGTCTTCCCCTCTCCATAAATCTGACAGGTAAACTATTCCTTGCTTTCCAAGATTGCTTAAGTATCATCCTTTATACTTAGATCATGCACACATTTAGACTTGATTTTGGTATATGGTGTTAGATAATGGTCTATGCCCAGTTTCTGCCATACTATATTCCAGTTTTCCCAGCAGTTTTTGGCAATTAATGAGTTCTTATCCCCAAAACTGGGGTCTTTGGGTTTATCAAACAGTAGATTACTATAGTCATTGACTACTGACTCGTTTACCCAATCTATTTCATTTATCCACTGCTCTATTCCTCAGCCAATACCAACTAGTTCTGATGACTGCTACTTCATAATACAGATTAAAATCTGGTATAGCTATGCCAGTTAGATTTTGAACATCCTGTCCCAGTTCACAAATTTTTTATTTTTAAGGATTTGTTTTCTTCAGTGAGATTTTTTTCCAATTTGGTCACTGTAGATTTAAATTTATCTTCTACCTCTCTCATTTGGCTTTTAAAATCTTTCTTGAGCTCCTCCAAGAATGATTTTTGGGCTTCATACCAGTTCATATTTCCTTTTTTGGTTTCTAGTGTGGATACAGAGTCCATGGTGTCTCCTAAAAGTGATTCTTCTCATTCACAATAATAGGATTCAATTGTCTTTGGTCTTGCCTTTGCAAGTTACTTAGAGCCCATTGTAATTACCTATTTTCTGACCTTTAAAGTATATTTCTGCTCTTGGGGTACAGAGGACTCTGACCTAAGCTTCTCAGTCTGGGAGCTAGGTGCCTGGCTGTTGACTTTGTGTGCTGTAGCCTCTAGGTGTCTAGATTGAGGCCAAGGACAGGACTCTTAGTGTTTCCCCTGAGTTACCCTGAGGCTCACGGACTAATCTGTGGGGGAGGGGTGGTAAGGCCACTTCAGATTTCAACCTCTATGCCCCTGGGCTACAGCTAAGGCAGGCTCAGCAGCTGGCAGCCATCAGAGCTGGTGTCTGTAGATTGCCCTGGTGGTGCTAAGGCCCACCTGGGCTTGTGTTGTTAGTGCTTGCTGTCTCCACCACCCTGGGCTTTTAGATCTCCTGCTGGGGTGGTGCTTGTTGGGACCTGTTCCACCCTTCACTTCAGACTCCTTACTGCCTCAGTTACACCCTTTATCAGTTACTCCTAAGCCTGAGGGATTTCATTATTTCAGGATTTTACTCTGGGTGGGGCATTTATCTCTGGGTTTTCTGGGTTAGGGAGGGGATTCAGAGCAGCTAGGGTTTACTTTGCCATCTTGGCTTCTGGAAATTCAGGTAGATGAGTTTTAAATTTCCAAGCTGTGGGCTGATAGCCCCAGGAGAAGCTGCAGACCCTGCTGTGGGTCCTGTGATTTTTCTTACCCAGCTCTGACTGATGATCCCATCCACTGGTGAGACAGCTGTGAATACCTTGGGGTGGGTGAGTCTGCTGGCTGAGGCTCCTTCTAACTCTGCTGTAGTCTGCTCTCTAGTCCCCCTGGTGCAGCCGAGCTCCCCCTGCCCAGACCTATGTGGGCACTTTTCTGGGCTGGATTCTGCGTTCTGTCTCCCAATGGATTCTGTCACTCTAAAATCCATTCAGATTCACTTAATAAAGTTTAGTGACAGGATTCATGGAGAAGCTTAGAAAAGTTACTGCTTCCTTTCTGCCATCTTGGCTCCACCCCCACTGATCATCTCTTGAAAAAGATCCCAAAAAGAAAACTCCTAGGAATATTATAGCCAAATTCCAGAGTTCCCAGGTCAAAGAGAAAATACTGGAAGCGTCCAGGAAGAAACAATTTGAGTATTGTGGAAACACAATCAGGATAACACAAGACCTAGCAGCTTCTACATTAAGGGATTGAAGTGCTTGGAATATGATATTCCTGAGGTCAAAGGAGCTAGGACTAAAACCAAGAATCATCTACCCAGCAAAACTGGGTACAATGCTACAGGTGAAAATATAGCCATTCAATGAAATAGAGGATTTTCAAGCATTCTTGATGAAAAAAACAGAGCTGAACAGAAAATTTGACTTTCAAATACAAGAAGCAAGAGAAACATGAGAAGATAAAAAGGAAAAAGAAGTCACAAGGAACTTGTTAAAGTTGAACTATTTACATTCCTACATGGAAAAAAAATAATTGTAACTCAAGACTTTTCTCAGTATGAAGGTAGTTGAAGGGAATATATGTGTGTATATGTGTATATACATATACATACATATATGTATGTATAGGAGGGTGTATGCATATATAAATATGTATGTGAGTATGGGCATGTGTATGTTCATGTATACATAGACAGAGGGCACAGGATGTGTTGAATAGGAAGGGATGATTTCTAAAAAATAAAATTAAGAGTTGATAGAGGAATATAATGAGAGGAGATAGGGAGAGACAGAATAGCATAAATTATCTCATATAAAAGAGGCAAGAGAAAACTGTTACAATGGAGGGGAAGAGCATAAAGGTGAAAGGGAATGGGACAACCTGATTCTCATTGAGTTTGGCTTAAGGAGGGAATAACATACACACTAAATTGGGTATTTTACCCTACAGGAAAATAGGGGGATAGGGAATAAGAGGGGGGATGATAGAGTGGAGGGCAGATTGGAGGAGAGAGTAGTTAGGAGCAAACATTTTTGAAAAGGGTCCAAAATGAAAATAGAACAAGTGGGGGACAGGATAGGATGGAGGGAAATATAGTTTGTCTTCTACAATATAACTACCATGGAGATGATTTGGGTAAGTACACATGTACAACCCATATTGAATTACTTGACTTTCTAGTGGGGGTGGGTGAGGAGGGAAGAAGGGAAAAAATCCGGAACTCAAAGTATTAAAATCAAATGTTAAAAAATATATATTATTTTTTTACATGCAACTGGGAAATAAGACATAGAGGCACTGGTGTATAGAAATCCATCTTGCCCTACTAGAAAGTCAGAGGGGGTTGGGGGAGGATATAAGAGAGAGCATGTTGGAGGAAGGGGTATTCAGTAGAATTGCTATTTTGGGGTGGGGGGTAGGGGAAAGACAGGGAGAAAATTTGTAACTCAAATCTTGTGGAAATGGAAGTTGAAAACTAAAAATAAACAAATTAAACAACAAAAAAAGAAAACTTCCCATCATAATTCACTATAATTCACAGGTACATAGAGCTTTAGTAACCCAGAAGGAACAACATAATAGAAATGTTAATTCAAAAAGAATAAAAGCATTAACATCTACTCTGACATTCTCTAACATCCTGAGAGAGCAAAGTCCTAAAAGGTGTCCCTGAAAAAACCAAGTCCTTAAAGGATGGGCAGATATGAAAGAAAAGAGTTCTGAAAGAAAAAGGAGTTGATCTCAAATCTGGCCCCTTCTTATTCAGTGGATTATCAAAAGCTCACTCTGAGCAGATATTATGTCTTGTATCACATAATTAGAATCCTATGCAAGAGTGTCCTCATTACTCTTAATAGGTTTTAGGTAACTGAAAGTTGAAAGGATTTGTGAAATTTCATTTTACCAAATGATTTCTCTTCTAATAGGATTGTAGCCTGAGTGTGGCATTATACAGGATTTGATCACAGAGCGGCAACTATAACTATGCAAATATATAGTGGCAGGTTCATTTCACCCTAAGGTTGAATGACTGCCATCTCAGGACCAAACATCCATTCTTTCCTCCATTTTCTCTGCTTGCCCCATAGAAATAAGAGCCAAGGTTCTCTGAATTGCCTTTTGATTAATGGCAGATCCTTAGATACACACAGAAAATATATGAGGTGGTATCTGCCTCATTATAAAGTAAAGCATCCTTTTAAGAAACTGATGAAATATCTGTAAAGTCCTATCTGGTTATTCAATGTGAAATTTAAGTGGTCATCTCAACATAATTTGCAGTCTGAAATATATGGATTTTGCTTTTATCCCAGCTTTCCCATTTCTTTTTGTTCATTGAAACAAGCAATTCATTTGAAATGCTATTTGAATGCCATTTCCTTACTATCAGGAATCTCTTTCCACAGTAATAATAATAGCTCTCATTTCTATAGCCCATTATGTTCCATAAGGCATTTTCCTTACAATGATTTAGAGAATGATAACATGTAAGTATGATTATCCCCCTTTTGTAGATGAGGAAACTGAGGCAGAAAAAGACTAAATAACTTGTTCACGGACACTAAGCAAAAGTGTCCTTGTAAAGTTAAACAACAGCTCTCCTAGAAAAAAAAAGATGTATGCAAGACACATTTTAAAATTTAATCTGCATTATCAACATTTTCTCTATCACCTTCTTAGGGCTAGACTAGGGTGGGGAATTTGCAGCCTAGAGGCCACATGTGGCCTTCTAGGTCCTTGCGTGTGGCCTTTTGACTGAGCCCAAGTTTTATAGGACAAATCCTTTTATTAAGGGGATTTGTTCTGTAAAGTCTGGATTCAGTCAAAGGGCCTCACTTGAGGACCTAGAGGGTCACATGTGGCCTCAAGGCTACAGGTTCCTCACACCTGGGCTAGACTATAGTTGTCAAACACCATTCCTATGGGTTGCCCCTGGTGCTCACCACTTCTCAGGGAAGCCCCAACTTTATTAAAGCATAAATTGGGAAATATTTAACAAAATAAATAAAATGCAGTAAAAGAGAAAACAATACATTTTAAAACCAAGTTAATATGCAGCAGCAGGGATCCTTATGTACTGATTAGGGCCAATTTCTATCTGAATTTGACAACTCTTCTGGACAATCAATAAATAAAGCCTGGATTTGCAGCATTTGATGATTTCCAAGTTACACATGTTCACAGCAAAAATGTAACAACTTACTCTCACAAGCTAGCTGGCTTCAGCACAAATTTACTAGTGATGATATGAATAAGGATTTCTACCCAATCCTTTTGAGTTAATATTCTTTTTTTAAAACTACACAGAAAGTTTCATAATAACCTTGGTGTTGAATAAACACCTATCTTCATTATTAATTTCTAATGATGTTTTAGCAAAGTACTTTATTTTTATGATTATTTCATGTTTTCTTGGGTATAGTTTTCCTTCTTTAAAATGTGTAACCCTGATAGAGTAATTTTCTAATATAGTGGTATATACAAATCAAGGTAGGTAGTTATGTGAAAGCTACATTCAAAAGCATTTAGAAACTTCTACTTTGCTTTTGTGGAGGCAGCTAGGTTGCCCAGTGAATAGAGCACTGGGCCTGGATTTAGGAAGACCTAAGTTCAAATTCAGCCTCAGACACTTGCTAGTTGTGTGACCCTGAGCAAGTCACTTAACATCTGCTTGCCTTAATCCACTAGAGAAGCAAATGGAAAATCATTCCAGTACCTTTGCATAGGAAACCTCATGGACAGTACTGGCATGATGTGGTCTAGGGGTCATGAAGAGTCAGACATGACTGAAAAATTGAACAACAATTGTGCTTTCAAGATCTCAAGATGTCTGCTGCCACAAAATATCCATCTCTTTAATACTAGTGTTCTCCCAGAGTTTGTTGAAGTAGCATTGCTGAGGTCATAATTACATCAGATACCATACATAGAGAAGAAGATGGATTAATAAAAAAATACTGTGAAGGTAACACTGACAAGAAAATTATTGCATATGAGATATAAGGGAGAGGAAAAAATGATTCCACATTTGCACACCTGGAAGAATGGTAATGACCTCAATAGAAATAAGGAAGTTTGGAGGAGGGACAGGTCTTGGGGGACATATGGTGAGTTCTATTGGAAAAAGATAGAGTTTGACATACTTATGGGCCATTTTGGTATTGTTGAACTAAAGGCAGTTGGAATCATGGGCTTGGAATTCAGTAGAGACATCAGGGCAGCCTGAGAGTCATCTGCATGAAGATGATCACTGAATCTATGTTAGCTCATGAAATTAACCAAAGGAAAGAGTTTCTAGAGAGGAGTCTTCAGTAGAAAGTCATGGGGTTGTGAATTGGTGGAAGAAGTTCAAGGAAAGGATTTTGATGAACTCAGTAAAGATCATAGGGAAGAAACGTAATTCAGAAGCCCTTAAGACTACAACTCAATAAAGTGGGCTTTGCAGCATCACATGACCTGCTTACTTTGGCTTCATTGGGTGAAAGTAGACAATAAAGCTCTTCAAGAGGCAAATTTAAAAATCCCTATCTCTACATTATCTTGAAACACCAGAACTCTACAAGATTTACCAGAGAGAGGGTAGGACTGGAACACAAACTTTAGACTAACAAGAGCCCCTGATATCAGGACCCTGGGTTTCTTCTCTAGCTTTGAGACTACTGGTGACCATGGACACATTGCTTCACCTCTCTCAGCCTCAATTTCTTTATCTATAAAACACAAATGATCATAATACTTATACTAAAACTCATAAGGTTTTTTGTTAAGAAGGAAACAATTCACAAACATTCAAAAAGAGTTAGATAAATGTAACTTGTTACCAATTACTATTGGTTTGTGAGAAGAGTAGATTAGCATTTTTACTGGGATCTCTTGTGTTTTATTTTCTTTTATGTGATAAAGCTCATTAAATATTTTTAAAGGATATGATTTACCAAATGAAATCAGTAGGAAAATATGTAGTGATTAAGCACTATATAGGGAATTAGAGTTTGTGCTTACAAAACTTCCTTTAGAGTTATCTGTAGGTCCATAAGATGTGGTTAGGAATTTAAGACAAGGGAAAATTAAAATTAAATGGTAGAAGTAAAAGGCATTAAACTATCCTCCAAAATATGGGTTCCTACCCCAAAGTCACAGTAGCAATGAATAAATACTCTATTATTTCTCCTCTGGATGACTATTTCACTTCTTGAATGGAGCCATTTTTAAACTTGCCCACGTTTAAAGGATAAACTATGGAGATACTGGTTTAGGAACAAAGAGGGAGAAACAAATAATGTCTAGAGAGCTCATCACTTCTAAGGAATATTTGCATAAAGAAAAAATAATCCTCCCAGGGCAGAAATGGAAAATAAATAAATCCTTATTTTTTAGGCATCAGCATGAAAGTGATTTTCCATTAACACCAGTCATAGCAAATACATATAACTGGGACATAAATCATTGTTTACAATAGCCATTAAAGGCAGAGTTAGAGATTAGAACATCAATTCTATTTGTCTCTCTCAGACAGACATTGACCAAGAAATATGCCAATAGAAAGCTTTCATATTTAAGGAGCTTTTTTTAAAGGCTAATTTTATTGACCCTGCCTGGAAAATTTCTGTTGACATCTGTCCACCAATAAGTCATTAAAAACAGGAAACTTCTAACTTCTCCAGTCATCTTCATGATAATTGTTAAAGAGCACTCAATCAGTGAAAATATTTATCAGTCAATACATTTTCTGTGTTCCAGTTGGGGAACAAGAGAGGCAGAGTGGTCATCTATTTAGCATACTGTATAGACATGGCATCAATGATTCAAAAACCATTATCAGTTGCCTATGGTAGACATTTACAGTCTAGATCCAAAACCCAATTTCTTAAGAGATTAAGAGATATGCAATCTGAGGCAGTGAGAACAACTGTTCTGAAAGCATTTTTAAGAGTTATGGATAGGCAAAGACTATGATGTTGTATGTCTCTAGTAGGAGTGAATTTAAATAAGTGAACCTCATAACCATGGACTTTTTATGAGAAAACACAGAAAGAACAACTTCAATGGATTATGGTCTAATTTTGTTCAAAATCTTCAAGTAAATAGGCAATGATTTTGCTGCCTTCAAACTGAGGTCCTGTCATAACCAATAAGTTTTTGAATTTCATACATTTAAAATCTCATGTATTCACTTCTTTTATATTAACACTTTTTTTTTTTAAGCAATTGGGGTTAAGTAACTTGCTCAAGGTTACACGGCCAGGTGTTTCTGGGTGGGTGCTAAGTGTCTGAGCCCGGATTCAATCCCCAGGTCATCCGGACATTGGAGCTGGTGCTCTTACTCGCTGAGCCACCTGGCTGCCCCTATATTAACACATTTTAAAGAAAAATTTTGAACTGAAATAGAGTCATAGAGTCAAAGATTTTTAGGCCTAAAATGGCCCTTAGTGATCGGATATTTTAATGCCCTTATTTTTCAGGAAACAGAGACTGAGAGTAATTAACTGACTGAGTCTAGAATCCAATTTTTGTCATGCCTGCTTCAGCACTCTTTAAACATTAAGAAACATTATTTATACTATAAATAAGAATGTAATGAAATGAATGATAGTTGTGATCAGTTCAACTATGTCTTCAGTGAAAAAAAAATCAATACAGTGAAAAGAATATTTCTAAGCTAATTCCTTGTCATGAAGCCACTTTAAATTTCTTTGTAAAATAACAAAATGATTTGTAAATGTTTGTTTAAATGAGTTTTCTCTAGAAGATATGACAGAACATTTAGAAAATACTTCTGCTATATCCTGATATTTTATTATCTACAAAGGAGAAAAGGGTTTGATATGTCACTGGTTGCTAGAGAAACACTGGGGGACAAGCATTAATATCCAGCTAAGTAAATCAAAGTATTAAGTATAGGGGAAGGATGATGGTATCTCTCTTAATCAAGAAAAAAACTGGCACAAAGATTTCTTCTAGCCAAAGGATTTCATGCTGCTTTCTCAAAAACTCTGTGCCTGTAGTTTCCTAGTTTCTTTGTCAAATGGAAGCAAAGAAGAAAACCAAAGAGCAGAGAATTACAAAAGAGGTTCAGTTTTTCTCTTACTTTCTTGCAATTAATTCCTTGAGTGAGCTAAACTAGAGGAAATTCATAAGTTTACAGAATTAAAAAACAAGTTAGTGATGAACTAAATAACAATGCTAATGGAAGTAAGAAAACTGGGTAGGGATGTTTACCTATCTGCTAGTAGAGTTTATGGGAGTTTTTGCCACGTTGAGAGTGACATGTTCAAGAATTATCTCTGTAGGATAAGGACTCTCTCTAAGTAAAAAGAAATCATAGAAAGAAAATTATAGATCATTAGAACTGGAAGAGACCTTAATGATTTTCTACTTAAAACGTTCCATTTTTCAGATGAGGGAATTGTGGTCTATACAGATTAAGTGACTTGTACATAATCACACAACTTATTAGTGGCAAAACTATAAAATGAATTCAGGCTTCATGATTCCCATGATTCCTTAGAGGACTCTTTCCACTAAACCATATTTGTAATGATTTTTCAGAGGGTTGGGGAGCAGGGGTGTGTTAGAGCCAACTCAGTGGCTCCTAAAATTCAATTGTTAAATTTTTGATATGGGGTCAGCCAGGTAGCACAGTGAGTAAGAGCACCGGCCCCAGTGTCGGGATGACCTAGGAATCGAATCTGGGCTCAGACACTTAGCACCCACCCAGAAATACCTGGCCATGTAACCTTGAGCAAATTACTTAACCCCAATTGCTTAAAAAATTTTTTTTGGGTTTTGATTATTTATACCTCAAAAATTAGCAAACTAGGGAAGAATTTATAACTAAATAAGAGATAGAGAGGATCATCAGAAGGAAAATTTTGTTACATGACATTAAAGGATTTTGAAGAAACAAAACTAATGTAGCCAAAATTAGAAAGAAAACAGAAAACCAGGGTGGGGGGGCTAATAAATTACAACCAGTTTCTCTCATAAAAGCTTCATTTCTCAAATATGTAGGAAACTGAATCAAGTTTTAAAAATAAGAACCATTCTACAATGGATAAGTGGTCAAAGTTATGAAAAGGAAATATTCAGAAAAAGTTACTATTGATTGGAGAAATAGAAATTAAAACAACTCTGAAGTATCAATACACCCATAGATTGGCTAAAAAGACAGAAAAGGAAAATGACAAATGCTGGAGCACATGTGAAAAAAATAAGCACTCTACTGTACTGGTGTTAAGAGTTTTGAAGTGGTCCAACCATACTGGAGAATACAACAATAATACCCTTTGACCCAGCAATACCACCACTAACTTTTTATTCCAAAGACGTCAAAGAAAAAAAGAAAAGGACAATATGTACATATACATTACAGAGGCCTTTTGTTGTGGTGGCAAAGAACTGGAAGTTGAGGGGATGTCCATCAATTGGAGAATGACTGAGCAAGTTGTGGTCTATGATTGTGATGAAATACTATTGCTCTGTAAGGAATAACAATGGGAATGGTTTCAGAAAAATATGGGAGGACATCTATGAATTGGTGCAAAGTAAGTGACCAAAACCAGGAGAATATTGTACTTACTAACAGCAATATGGTAATGATCAACTGTGAAAGATTTAGCTACTCTAATCAATACACTAATCCAAGACAATTCCAAAGGACTTATGATGAAAAATTCCACATACACACAGACACAGAGAGAGAGAAAGAGAGAGAGAGAGAGATCTGATGAACTCTGAGTATAGATTGAAGCATTATTTTTTCATTTACTTTATCTTTCTTTCACCTTTTCTGACAACATAACTAATATGGAAATGTTTTCCATGACTTCACATATATAATATTGCTTGCCTTCTCAGTGAGTGGGGGGAGGCACTAGAGAGAAGGAAAGATTATTTCTTTGGAGAGCTGCTTATTAAACATTTACCAGCATATCCCTGAATGGATTGAAGAAATGTTATAGAGCTGGGAAAAAAAAGGTTTAATAACTGATTAGATATGTAAAAGGAGAGAGGGAATGAGTTGAACCTGGGTAAGTCAAAGGTGGGAGATACCTTAACAGAGATAAGCAAATTCAGAAAAGGGTAATTTTTGAAGAGGAGTTCTGTTTTAGACATTTTACATTTGAGATAACTAGGGGATGTCCAGTATGAACTATCCTATAATCTGTAGGTGATGTTGGACTGGAGCTTAGTAATGGGGGAGTGAGGGGGACTGAATATTCAAATCTCTGAATCTGCTTTTGTGATTCAGTTTTTCAATCATATCTGCCTCTTCTCTCCAAAGAAATAATAATTAAACCAAGGGGACCCAATAAACTAATCAAGGCAGAGAATGTAGACAGAAGAGAGAAGAGTCTAGGACAGAGTATATTCAACAATTAGGTAGTAAGGTACAGAAAGAAAATCTAGCCAAAGAGGTTGAGATGGAATGATTAGGTAAGATGAGCTTAGAAAGAGCAGTGTGGAGAAACAAATTATTAATGTTTGCAGCGAGTGCTGCAAAGAGTTCAAGAAAGATAAAAACTGAGAAAAAGTTAATCAAGTTTGGCAATCAGTAGATCACTAATAACTTTGGAGAATAATTTTTCTTGAAGGATGAAATACATATTACAGTGGATTGAGGAGTGAAGAGGAATAGAGGCAAGAAGAGTAGGTAACATTTTCTACTAGTTCAAGGAGGAGTGATATAGGACAGTAACTTGAGGGGAAGGTGGAATTAAATGAGGGATACTTAGAGATGAGTTGCATTCATAGGCATCAGAAAAAGATCCAGTCAACAATGAGATGTTAAAGGAGAGAAAGGAAGAAGGAGAGGGAGAGGGACAGGGTGAGGATAGTGGATATGGGTTTGTGTACAGTATTTATTGTACCATCAGTTTTTTTTTCTATACATTTTGGGCAGGAACAAAGCCTTCTGTAGACCACTCACCATTGCCTGGAACATAGGTGAACATGGAAATAAAGAAGAAAAACTGCACAGAGACCTAACATTTAATACTTATAACCATTTAGGAGACTTGATAATAGCCTTACTAGCATGGCATATAAAATTGCTATTGCACTATTTTGCATCTGCTACTGGACAGTAACATCCAAAACCTAATTCTATTTACTTTTGGACTAGCATCAACAAATGGGTATCATCACTACTGCTGTTAAAAGAATGGCCCTCCATTAGAAGAACAAATTGACAACATTAGGGCAGAGACCAAGTCTGGATGAGCCTGGAAAATGAAACACAGCCTCCCTTTTTATGAGGCTGTCACTAAGTTTTATTGATGAGAAGACAGTCAGTGCATCTCCCCCTGCTGTTCTTGCTTTCAAAGGGAGAGATCTCTTGTTTCCTTTGACCATGACTAGTAAGCATACAATTGAATGTTAATCAGATGTTATCTTACTGATGTTTTTAACTTTATATTTATTATTCACAGATTTTTGTTCCCATGAACTTCGCGAATAGCTCTTATTTCCAATTTAAGTCATATAATCTCCTTTTCAAAGTCTTATAAGTAAGGATAGCCCCTCCCCAAGTGCCAAAACAAATGCTCTGTAGCCCCTTTTCTATGATACACATGAGTACATATACTACTCTGACACATACATCTAGACCTGAGAATTCATCATTCAACTAATTTTCATTTCACCAGAAACCAATAGGTATAGTAAGCCACAAACAAATGATTTGTTACCTATGACTTTTTCAACTAATTGCTTTGGAATGTCCAGGCTCATTCCCTGATAGGCACACATTTTTGGAGAGAGCAGGAATGAAAAGAGATGACTCTTATATCTTCTACTCTGAAGCTTAGAATAATTAACTCACAGATACCCCAAAGTCAGAGTGTAGGAAAATAATTCATATAAAACTGAAATTATTTTCAAAGAAAGTATTAACAATGAAAACATAACTTTTATTAGCAGGCACTTGGCTTTAAAAATAGTCATGAAACAATCTCAGCATGCTTAATTTTAATTACAAACAGCCCATTTCTATGGATTTATTATCTAACTCAAATGCCTTATGATTGCCCTATAGAAAAGTTGATAGGCTATAATTTGCTTCTGGATAGAGGTTCCTGATCCTACTTTTATGCTTTTCAAGTTATTACAGCATTACCATTTATGCTGTTATGGCTTAGGCTTTCTCAGTACTTCAGTTAATTAATAAACCATGGGTCCCAGGGGTTTATGTCTCAGTGGGAAAAATTCATTTGAGAAAGTCAGTGTGGGAAGCCTAAGCCAGATAGACAACAATGGTTTTTCTTTTTCTCTCTCTCTTAAAAATAAAAAAAAAACTACCTACAGTTTAAGTTATAGTACAAAATATTGGGCCTCAGTAATGAAGATTCTCCTTTTGAAAAATAGTGGAGTTGGCATATAATTCTATGAGGTTTTTTTATTTTAAATGGACAAAAAGATTGACTTTCTTCTGTGCATATAAAGGAACTGAGTATTATTTTGGAACCATAAAATTCCACTTGGATCATGGCAATGTGTTATGCAATAAAGCTCTCCCTACCTCCAAATGGTTGGTTAAAAATGGTTAATTTTGTGAGAATGGAAGAAAATAGTGTTTAGTTAAGTTAATCAGTTGTTTATTTATTCAGTAAAAATAGTAAACCCTATGCAGATACAGTAACAGTTCTAGATAAATCAGTCAGAATTTGAAGGTTAATATAAAAGCACAGTTAAGGGAATGTTTCAAATAATCTAATTTCCCCTATGGTATAATGACAATACAAGTAAATTCAGCTGAAAAGGAACTCTTAAGTGGGGAGATGAATATGGCTCATTTTCTTGGTAAGGCAAATTCCCATGTAGTATAAAAACAATTTCAGTATGATTAATTTTGAAATAAAAGGCTTATCCCTTTCCAAACAGAATATAGAAACTGAAGTGAAAAGGTTTGGGGGAAGGGGGATGATTACCCTTTTCCTCTATACAAATCATGTGGCATAAAGATCAGAAAAAATATGTAGATTTCTAACATAATCATAGTGAATGTATGATCTACTAAAAAGAACTGAAATCACAAATCTTTGCACTTGGTTCAGGATTACCCCTATCCTATACCGAGTTCTAGGAGCTGCTTTTTTTTTTTTTGCTTTTTGGAGGGGCAATTGAGGTTAAGTGATTTGCCCAAGGTCACAAGGCTAGTTTTTTTGTGTTAAGTGTCTGAGTCCAGATTTGAACTCAGGTACTCCTGACTCCAGGGCTGGTGCTGTATTCACTGTGCCACTTAGCCACCCCATGTAGGAGCTGCTTTTAAGAATTACTGGCTTCTTCTATCCCCATCTCTTTTAGAAATCTCTTTCCAAAATAGCTCTGGGATTTGCATAGGCTATCTCTGAAGGAAGTGCAGGAATGTTCCTCTGAACCATAAGTCTTAGTTAGTTGTCTTTGGAGAGATGTGAGCAGTAGGAACAACAATACTGAGACAAGGAAGAGGCAAACAGAATGAAAACACCATAAGCCAATCCAGAATGGAAAACAGAGTCTTCTTTGAGTCATGAACAAAGGAAGTATTTTCACAGCTATCCTCTGTATGAAAGCTAAGGATATATGTCAAAGATGTGGGGGAAAAAGTTTTCAGTAGGCTAGAGGAAAGAACCATAACACTAAAATTCTTTTCATAGACCTGTTGCTTGAGAAATAGTGTCTTGGACAGAAGATAATGACTACTATCCATTGTTTGACAAATGAACTGAAGGGAATATCAAAGTTGAGTCACAGCAGTGGTGATGAACACCAAAATGGAGAAAATTTTAACTTAATTCCTTTAATTGAGGAAGGAAAAGTATTTTAAGCTATGTTTTGCAATGGATGGGTTGAGTCCCACATCAGGAGGTCTTTGCTCTCCATGGTCTTTGATTTAAGTCCCGTTCCTTTCTTGTGTCAATAATGCTATTCTAAGTTTTGGAAGATTCTGAGATTGACTGCTTATAAAGGGAGTAATGGCTATTGTTTTTATTCATTCATTTATTTATATTTATTTTTCAATATTCACTTCCATAAGATTTTGAGTTCCAAATTTTCTCCCCATAGTTCCCCTCCCCCCAACCCCAAATGGCAAGTAATTGAATATAGGTTCTACATATACATTCATATTGAACCTATTTTCATGTTATAAAGAAGAATTTGAACCAATGGGAGAAACCATGAGAAAGAAGAAACAAAAAAAAAAAAAGAGAAAGCAAATAATATGCTTCAATCTGCATTCATAGTTCTTTTTCTGTATAAGAGCAGCATTTTCCATCATGAGTCCTTTGGAGTTGTCTTGGATCCTTGCTTTGTTAAGAAAAGTCTATCAAAGTTAGTTATCACACATTGTGGTTGTTACTGTGTACAATGTTCTCCTTGTTTTCACTCAGTATAAGTTCTTTCAAGTCTTTCCAGGTTTTTCTGAAGTCTTCATTTCTTATAACACAATTTGCATTAAAATACCACAACCTTGTTCAGTCATTCTCCAAATGATGGGCATCCTCTCAATTTCCAATTCTTGACCACCACAAAAAAGTTGCTAAGAATATTTTTGTACATGTGGGTCCTTTTCCCATTTGTATGATTTCTTTGGGACATAAAAATGGTATTGTTGGGGAAAAGGGTATGCACATTTTTATAGCTCTTTGGGCATAGTTCTATATTGCTCTCCAGAGTGGTTGGATCATTCACAACTCCAACAATGCATTAGTATCCCAATTTTCCCATATGTCCAGCATTTATCATTTTTCTGTTTTGTCATATTAGCAAATCTGATAGGTGTGATGTGGTAATTCAGAGTTGTTTTATTTTGCATTTATCTAATCAATACTAATTTAGAGCATTTTTTTCATATGACTATAGATACTTTAATTTTTTTCCTGTGAAAACTTCCTTTTCATTTCCTTTGACCATTTATCAATTGGGGAATGACTTCTATTCCTATAAACTTGACTCATTTCTCTATATATTTTAGAAATTAGGCCTTTATCAGAGATACTGGTTATAAAAATTCTTTGCCAGTTTTATGGTTCCCTCCTAATCTTGGTTGCATTGGCTTTGTTTGTGCAAAAACTTTTCAATTTAATATAATCAAAATTATCCATTTTGCATTTCATCATGATCTCTCTCCCTTGTTTGGTCATAAATTCTTCCATTCTCCATAAATCTGACAGGCAAACTATTCCTTGCTCTCTGTTTGCTTATAGTATCAGTCTTTATATCTAAAACATGTATACAGTTTGACTTTACTTTGGTATACAGTGTAAGATACTGGTCTATGCCCAGTTTCTGCCATACCATTTTCTAGTTTTCCCAGCAGTTTTGGTCAAATAGTGAGTTCTTACCTCAGGAGCTGGAGTCTTTGGGTTTGTCAAACAGTAGATTACGATAGTCATTGACTACAATTCTTGTACACTTAATCTATTCCACTAATCCACCAATCTATTTCTTAGCTAGTACCAAGTAGTTTTGATGATTGCTACTTTATAATACAATTTAATATCTGGTATGGCTAGACTACCTTTCCTAGTATTTCTTTTCATGAATTCCCTTCATGTTCTGGATCTTTTGTTCTTACGGTTGAATTTTGTTATTATTTTATCTAGCTCTATAAAATAATTTTTGGTAGTTTGCTTGGTATGCCACTGAATAAGTAAATTAATTTAGGCAGAATTGTCACTTTTTATTATATTTGCTTGACCTAACCATGAGCAACTGATGTTTTTCCAATTATTTAGATCTGACTTTATTTGTGTGAGAAGTGTTTTGTAATTGTGGTAATTTATATTTTTGTAAATCTTCCATTGCAATAAGATTGTCAAATTTATTGGCATACAGTTAGGTAAAATAGTTCCAAATTATTGTTTTAATTGTGGATGGATATTCTTGATGATCAGATAACAAACTTCTCTAAAAAGAGATCAAGAGTAATGAGAAGTTCTCCTGAAGTGTACCAAGGTCCTTTATGTTGGAAGAGAATCTCTGATACAGGAATAGTATAAAGTATAAAATGTGTTTCCTCACTTTAGCTAAGGAGGAGGAAAAGGTTCTTCTCACAAGTCAAAAAGACTATAGCCAAAATCCAAGTTAGATATCATGTAGTAAATCCTCCTTGTCTTATACAAGGGAATCTTAGAGCAAAAGAAGGTAAATGACTTACTCTAGGCCCTGTTACAAGAAAATTAAAAATCTAGTATTCAAATACATTTTCTATCACCTCAGCAGGAGATATCTCTGAAATATATCTCCTGATTAGAGCACATAGGTAAAAGGTCTACAAGTATTCTATGTTACACTTTGGACTGTTATGATGTACCAATGTTTTATGCTGATTTTGTCCCTCAGTTTTCTTTGTTAATGTTTTCTTAAAAATACTATTTGTTATATGGTTCTATGAGAGTCAGAGATGCCTCTCTGAGCGTGAAGATATAGGACATTGGTGGTGGTGGGGGTTACAATGATGTAAAAAATGAAATCAATTAAAACTTATTTTAAAAACTAAATAATTTAATACACAGGATACCAAACACAAATCCAACCCTGGGAAACACCACCCTGACTATATTTCAACAGAGGCAGCAATGGAGATATAGAAGTAAGGGGAAGCGGAGATTTTCCAATCAGATCAGATCCGTAAAAGGATCAGACACTACTTACTTGAATTAGGGCTGTAGAATAGATTAATAATTATAAAAAAGATCCCATTTGGGACAAGATAAATAAGTTTTCCACTTCTCATAGAACAGTAGTGATGTAAAGGAGATGTAATAAGTCAAATGGAAAAGATACTTGGCTCATAGTGTCCATTTTCCTTTTTCTGAGGCCTCCAGTCATCTCATGATACTCTTTCTTTGCCCAGAGGCCTTTAATTTGGGGACTTTTCTTCCTCATAAAGTACCCATGCTCCAAAATTACCTCTATGAACAGTAAATTTGTAGATATTGATAAATAAATTTTGTAAGTTATCTCTAATTTTCACAATAAACTGTGATCACACACATTTCAACTTCATAGTCTGAGCTGATATAGAGTAGTTGTCTACTCATAATTAATAAAATTAAGGGGAATATAACAATGCAAAGACATAAAGGAATAGGGAAGACTATGGACTTCAGCACTTTCCAGTATACATTTATTTTTATTTCTAGCAAAAAAAAAGAGAAAGTTCTTAGAACTCTTTTCCCTTGGAATAGCTTTCATGTGCTGATCTTTCAAAATATTGCATATTCCCAGTGAAAAGTAAGTTCCTAGGAGATAGGGAATCTCCCCCCCCCCCATTTTGTCTTTGTATCTGTAGCACCTGATATATGCCCCCTCAAAAAGGAGGCAATTAACAAATGTTTGCCAAATTGAAGTGGCATAAATTGTCTGAGGTCAGATTTGAAATCAGTTCTTCCTGACTCTGCATGGCAATCTATCCACTGTGCTGCCTAACTGCCTCTGTGAACTTGGAGCTGCACAGTATTATATAGTTCTTGATCCGTTGGACTAAACACAGATATTTCAGAAAAGAGAAATGTGGTCAAATATTACCTAGTAGTTAGATTACTCCCTACGATAAGTTATGATTACAGAATGGGGTTAGGAAGTTAGTGGGAGGTTCGGAACCTATGATATAATCCATTCTGTATATTCCTGGTACGGAAAATTTCTTCATTGACAGACCAACAGCTTTAAGGAGTGTTACCCAGAGCACTGTGAATTAGAGTAACTGGTACTTTGTCACATAATGTGTTGGAGCAGTACTTGAACCTAGAACTTCCTTTTTTTTTTTTAAGCAATTGGGGTTAAGTAGGTTACATGGCCAGTTATTTCTGGGTGTGGTGCTAAGTATCTGAGCCCAGATTTGATCCCCAGGTCATCCCCACACTGGGGCCGGTGCTCTTACTCACTGTGCTACCTGGCTTCCCTGAACCTAGAACTTCTTGATTTCAAGGATGGTTCTCTATATTATACCATGGTGTATCTCTTTTGGAATATACTAAATGATAATATCTATCATTTCCATAACACTTTAAGTTTTGCTGAGGTATAGAGGTGGGGAGTCTGTGGCCACATAAATAAAGATTTGTTTTGTGAAGTTTGATTCAGTCAAAGGGCCATGCTTGAGGACCTAGAGGGCCACATGTGACCTTGAGGTTGCAGGTTCCCCATCCCTGGACCCACAAAGGACTTTATCCACATTAGCTCATAGGAGACTTATAGCATCCCTGTGAAGTTCTACAGGCTTTATTATGTCCATTAGTGTTGTTGTTCAGTTTTTCAGTCTTTTCTGACTCTTTCTGACTCCATGGACCCTAGCAAGCCAGGACCTTCTATCCTCCACTATCTCTCAAAGTCTTTCCAATTTCATGTTTATTACTCCCATGATACTTTCTATCCATCTCATCCTCTGCCATCCCCTTTTCCTTAAGTGTTTAATCTTCCCCAACATCAGGATCTTTTCCACTGAGTCCTGCCATCGCATCATGTGGCCAAAATATTTAAACTTTAGATTCAAAGTTTGACCTTTCAGTGAATAGGCTGAATAAATTTAAGTATTGACTGATTTGATCCTCTTGCTGTCCAAGGGACTCTCAAAAGTATTATCCAGCACCACAATTTGAAAGTGTTGATTCTGTAGTGCTCAGCTTTCCTTATAGTCCAACTATTACAGCCATACATTGCTACTGGAAAAAACATGGCTTTGACTATATGAACTTCTGTTGGCAAGGCGATGCCTCTGCTTTTCAGTATATGGTCCATATTTGTCATAGCTTTCCTTCCAAGCACAAACATTTTCTTTTTAATTTCATGGCTGCAATTGCCATTTGCAGTGATCTTTGAACCCAAGAATATGAAATCTGACATTGCTTCCATTTCTTCTCTATTTGAAAAAGTGATGGGAACAGTTGCTAAGACCTTAGTTTTTTTTTTTTTTGATGTTACCCTTAAAATCAGCTTTTACATTCTCCTCTTTCACCCTTATCAAGATGCTTCTTCACTTTCTGCCATCAGAGTCATATTGTCTACATATCTGAGACTGCTAATATTTCTCCTAATAACCTTAATTCTGACTTTGATTCATCTAGGCTGGAGTTTTGTATGACATACGCTGCATATAAGTTAAATAAATCAGTAATAATATACATCCTTTTTGTACTCCTTTCCCAATCTTAAACCAATCAGTTGTTCCTTGTTCAGTTCTAACTGTTGCTTCTTGGTCAGCTTACAGGTTCCTCAGGAGACAAGTGAGATGATCTGGTACTTCTTCTCTTTGAGGACTTGTCACTTGTGTGTGTGTATGTGTGTGTGTGCATGTATAATCCACAAAACAAAGGCTTTAGTGTAGTCAATGAAGCAGAAGGGGATTTTTTTTTCTGGAACATCCATGCTTTCTCTATAAACCAGTTAATGTTGACAATTTGGTTTCTAGTTCCTCTGGCACTTTGAAAGCCAGCCTGTTCTGGTAATTCTCAGTTCATGTAGTGCTGAAGTTTACCTTGAAGAATCTTAAGCATAACCTTGTTGGAGTATGAAATTAATACAATTATTTGGTAATATAAACATTCCTTGGCCTTGCCCTTCTTCAGGATTTGGCCATAAACTTATCTTTTGCAATTCAGTGGCCAGTGTTGAGTTTTCCAATTTTACTGCCATATAGAGTATAGCCTTTTAGGGTTTTAAAGAGCTCAGTTGGAATTCTATCACCTCCACTAACCTTATTGTTTGTTACAAAGGCTTCCTAAGGTTCACTTGATTTCATTCTCCAGAACATCTAGTTTTAGATTAGTAACCATACCATTGTGACTTGTCCATGGTGGAATAACCAGTAAGTGTCAGAGGCAAGATTCAAGTCTAGTACCCTATCTACTATGCTATAATATCTCAGGTACTTTTGTGGTTTAATAAATAATACTAAGAAGTGACAAACACTTGCAGAATTAATTTTCAAGATAGTTTTTTAGCTAGAGGTAAAGAGAGCAGGGAGATAGAAATTTATGGAAATTACCAGTATTAAAAAGCAGAAGGCCACAAAAAACTTTTTCTTTTATTAAAAAAGAAACTAATGCTCATCAATACCCCAAATATTTGGAAGTCCAAAAGTTTTGATTCTACTATTAAAACTACACACTTAAATCTATATCTCTACACATATACATACAAACACACACACACACAGACACACACTTCTCATGCCAGGAATATTATAGATATCACTAGGATTTGGACTCATCCTAGGATTTGGACTTCTTCCTGCCTAGCTTATCCTTGAAGTAAAGGCCTGACTTTTTAATAGTAATATTCTTCTAGTTACGGTATATGGCTGTAACTTATGGAACACCACTGTCTCAAAACAGCTGATACTCAGGATTACCCACAGAGCAATGGAAAGATATACTATGGATGTGGGAAGACTGTACCAGAAGGAATTACAAAGGGGGCAATATAAATATTCTCATTAAAAAAGTATGATCGACAAAAAGAATGGATTGGCTGGTTGTGGGGCAAGAATTATGGGAACTGATGAACAACCCAAAGGCTCCACTGATATTCTCATGCAGTCAAGAGAAATGGAAGAAAACTTTAACACATTAGGTGGACATTCTAGGGTAAAATTACGTGTGAACATGCAAGCTTGAAAAAGTTGTAATTTGTACTTTTAGAGGAAATATCTACATTACTGATGTCACTGAACACTGGGAAAATTGCCAGATTTATATAATTTCTTCTATTTTATTGACTATTTCAGTGACCAATTTCTTCAAACATGAGTGTCATTGAGCCAGAAGCATAGAATCTCAGAGTCAATCACTAAAAGTTTGTTAAGCATCTACTATATGTGAGGTACTGTTTTAAGTACCGGGAATACAAAAAGACACAAAAGATATCCCCCCTTCTCAAGGAGCTCACATTCTAATAGGGGAACACAACAAACAACGAAATGAGTATAAAATATCTATTCAAGAAAAAAAATGTGAAATGAACTAAAAAAGGGAAAGTAATTAGAATCAAGAGGGGCTGGGTTAGGCTTCCTTTGAAAAATGGTATTTTACCAGACTTGAGGGAAGCTGAAAAAGCAAGGAAACAAAAATAAGGAGGGACATTTTAATGCATGGAGGAAAACCAGAGAAAATACCGAAAGATGGAGTGAAAACCCTTGTCTTTGGACATCCAGTCTTAGATGTCTAAAAAACAGTTTGATATGTGATAAACAGAGTAAGTAAATAGAGAGGCTAAGGCAGGCTAAGTAGATCTGAGAATCATCAGGATGGAAATGGTAATTAAATCTATAGGAGCTGATGAGATCAGCAAGTAAAGTAAGACAGAAGAGAGGAAGGCCTAGGACTAGAACCTTGTGCAACACACCTGTGGTTAGACAGAGTAACAGAGGCTATAGTGAAGAATGGCACATCAAGGAGACCATCTAGTACAACCTCTTCTTGAATATGCATTACCTTTATTTTCCTCTTCTCCTCAAAAGTAATTAATACAAAGGATCTATTCGATTTACATACGGTATATAATCCCAACTCTGAAAACCATAAAAGATTCTACCCTTGAAAAAATCTCAATCTCATATGAATATGTAAGCATCATGATGAGATAAGATAAGGAAGGAAGAAGAGAAAAGAAAAGCTTCACTGGGGACATTTTTTTGGGGGGTGATGTTTCCCACAGAATGAGTTCAGTCACTTTCAATGAGGCAAGAAAGATGAGCATAGTCTCTGTCTCACTAATTTTTCTCTTCTCCTTTGTACATGTGCCAGATATTGTTCAGGGGTTAATAGTGTTTTATTTCATGTGCATGAACTCAGAAGCTTTTCATATATCCTAAGAATAAATAATTGTTCTATGCATAAGCCAGTGGGACCACCTGGCTGTCAGCCGAAAGAGAAGCCAAACATCAAAACAAGATCTTTAAACATTTCTTGTTATATATTCTTTTATGTCTTTTTTCCCCAAAGGAGGAAACCCAGTGGGGTTCTTCTGTTGCAAGTCATTTTGAACTAAACATTGGAATTCTTGCCAATTAAAACAGAGTGATTTATCATCCAAAAAACAGCTTATAAAAACGATCACCAATGTTCATTGCAGATAGCCATGTGCATCAATCAAAAATGTCAGACCAAACCGAACATCTGAGAAAAGAGACCTAGTTTTCCTGCAGCATATGCACCCAAACAGTTTATTTCAGACCTCTGATCTACAGCCTTATTGTCTCCAAGACACACAGAAACTAGGTCACTTCCAATATTTTAAAGGGAGAAATGACAAATTTTTTGGCCTATTTTCTAAATTTTATTAGGAAGTGATTAGACACTGAAAATCCTTGAGGAAGATGAGAAGGAAGTGCTTCTAAGAACTTTGAAATATTACTAGATCTCAAAATGGAATGGGGTCAGGTAAAATAATACGGTTATTTTAAGAGAGATCCTTAGTTTCACAGCGGTCACATCTTCAGAGCATGTATAAACCCATATAGAATCAATCATTGTTCCATTTTTATCTCTTTTCTGTGCTTTTCTCTCTCTTTCCCCTTTGAGATATGATATTTTTATTGACTCATGGCTAGTGGGGTAGATTCAGAAAAGGAGGAAGAGATGAAAACAAGGGCAGGGGAAGAGTACTCTTCTATTCCATTTTTTATTCACATCAACACTAACCACTTTCCAATTCATGTCCACTTAGAAAAGGGTTCAAAGAGGAAACCTTGTGGGTATCTGGACCAACCCCTTTATTTAACATATTAACAAACTGAAGGACATATAGGTAAAATGACTTGCCTGAGGACATAGCACTACTATGTAGCATAACTAGAATCTAAACGCAGATTCTTTGACTCAAAATTCAGTACTCTTTTAAGAGTGATTGAGTACACAGATTACATTAGATAATCTTTAAAATCCCTTAAAACACCTATGTCATTATAACATGAAACTTGATTGAAACATATAGAACAGTAATTTCCAAACTTGATTTTCCTCTATTCCTTTCCCACACTCAAAGAACAACAGCATTGGAATAAGAAAACCTCACATTTCCCTTTTGATATCTCTGTTTTTATCAATGACATTAACATTCTATTAGTCACTAAGGCTCAAAACCTGGGAGTCATCTTTGCCTCCTCCCTTAAACAAAAACATATAACATCAAAGGTCATTTAGTCTAACATATATGACCAAGAACTCCATTTAAAACATCACTGACTACAGATAGTTGTCAAGTCTCTCCTTGAATACTCCTCAGTGAAAGTGTCTCTCCGACCCCTTCAGTGACTCCAGTCAATCATTAATTACTATTTATTCTTCTTTCAAAAGTCTTTCATCTTCATCTTTTTGTTTTCTATTCAAAATATCACAACACTAACTCAAGTTTTCATTTTTCTCATGTCTGGATTGCTATAAGATTCATCTTTCTAAAATATTGCTCTCAATTTGGCCCCTCCATTGTTCAGAAATCTTTAGAGATTTTCCATTGTGCAATACATCAAACTCTTCTTTTGGATATTTAAGGACCTCCTTAAATTTTTCTTCCTTTCTTTCTTCCCAGGCACTTTACATATCCTACTTCTCCTTGATGTACGCCTTCTACTCTTCCCAGTCCCTTCTCCTTAATGTTCCTTGCATACATCATAGTCATTCCTGCCTCAGTTGTTTCTTTTTCTTTTTCATTCTATTTTTCTTGCCTGGAATAATCATCCTACATTTCTCTACTTAGATATATTTGACCTAACCTTCAGGGCACACATTACCACCCTGTAATCTACTAGGATCCTTAACCATCTGCCTTTTATTCCATGGGCAGTTGGGGGGTTGGGGTTGGGGGTAGGGGGTTACAGATAGCTGTGATTCAATGGGAAGAACAAAGCAGAGTAGTGCTGGCCTGCACACCTAATGTAAAAGTCCATAAAATCTCTAGTTAGCTGTGATTAATTTTGAGCAATTTTATGATTAAGCCTGAAATCTCCTCCCTTGGTCTGTTTGACTGTTGTTGACACTGACTTAGTGTCCAACTATTGATTCAACCTGCTCCCCGCTGACTTGTTGCTGATTATTTCTTCCTGGTTTATAGCTATGCCTTTTGCTCCTTCTCTTCACAGTCTCTGTATTCCCTGGGATGGCAAATGGATTCTGATGACTCAGACACTGAGCCTGGTCTCTGGCCCTTCAAGGACTCAAAGATTTTTTAAGTCTGCACTATCCCACCCCACAGTATTAGGGGAAATAGAACCTTCTCCTGTTCTATGAAAGGTTCCCTATTTTGTTGTTGTCATTCAGTAGTTTCAATTGTATCCAAATTTGTGACTCCATTTGGGGTTTATTTGGCAGAGATACTGGACTGGTTTGCCATTTCCTTCTCCAGATCATTTTACAAATGAGAAAAGAGAGGCAAACAGGGTTAAGTGACTTGTCACACAGCTAGTAAGTGTCTGAGGCCAGATTTCAACTCTGATAGAGGAGTCTTCCTTACTTTAGGGTCAGCACTCCATTTATCTGCTGAACCACCTAGCTGCCCCAAGTAATTTAGCAAGAAATAATATCTGCCCTTTTTGAACTCTTATGGCACTCAGTAATGAATTATATATGCCCTTGTTCTATAGATTAAATGATTCAAATTTGTAGATTTTACCCTTTTGACGAAACTATGAACTTCTTTTTTGGCAAAGATTATCTTCTACTTTGGATCAGAGAATCAAAAATATGGAGCTAGAGGGGAACTTAGAGCCAGTCTAGTTCATCTGTGCCACCCTTCCCCACCTTTTTGCAGATGAGAAAAAGTCTATGTCATAGGAGGAGAAAGACTTGTCTGATATCACACAAATAAAAAGTATTAGAAGCAGAGGTTACTCCAAAGTTCTCTGATAGAATCATTCCTCCTCCCTCTATATTTGTTGCCTTCTTATTTTGTATCTCTCCTATGGTCAAGATGAATAATAATAAAAAAGAAGAAATAAAATAAAAACTTATGTAACAAGGAACATGTATACCTTGTAAGCTCAAGAGATCAGCCATCTGGGTCTTTTTGCTGGAAGTGACTATCAGAAAAGGGGGCAGAGCTCTGCTTTTGGAAAACAAAACAAACAAACAAAACCCCACCACTGCACAGAGGGTAAGCCCAGTCCTTGGCATGGTTTGCCAGAAGATATCTTCCCTCAGGTAGGTTATACAGAGTATGGCTAAATGTAAATTACCTATTCTGCAGTCCCATAAATTACTTATTGTTATGATGTTTAATAACCCTGCCATCAGTTGGCTTAGCACTGAAAATGTAGAACTTTAAGATACAAAGCATTGGCCACTGAGCAGAAGGAGCCTGTAAATGAGCAGATGTTTAAAAGGGGGAATCCACCATTTCTCATTCTTGCCTCTTCCCAGCTATGTGATGTATCAGAAATTTGTTCAGTTGTTTCAGTTTTGGCTAACTCTTTATGACCCCATTTGGGGTTTTCTTGGCCAAGATACTGGAACAGTTTGTAATTTCCTTCTCCGTCTCATTTCAGGGAGGAGAAAACTGAGGCAAATAGGATTAAGTGACTTCCCTAGGGTCACACAGCTAGTGTCTGAGGTAGTAATTGAACCAAGAGAGGCAAATCTTCCTAACTCCTGTTTCTACTGTATCACCTAGCTATCAGGATTATCCCAATCTATTTCTTTAGGGATGAGCAGGGGTTTCCTTTCCCCCATTCTGCAGAAAGGGGCAACTCAACTAGTGAAGTTTGAGCCTGGGATATGGGCTGGCTTCTCCTCCTTGGTATCTCTTCCAGAATATCATACAGGTGACTGAACAGTAATCCTGAGATGGACATGGACATATCTAGCCTCAGAGTCAACCTTGTAAGCTCAAGAGATCAGCCATCTGGGTCTTTTTGCTGGAAGTGACTATCAGAAAAGGGGGCAGAGCTCTGCTTTTGGAAAACAAAACAAACAAACAAACAAAACCCCACCACTGCACAGAGGGTAAGCCCAGTC
>NW_027185597.1:4364815-4387179 GCF_028583685.1 Petaurus breviceps papuanus | reverse complement strand
TACCTATTCTGCAGTCCCATAAATTACTTATTGTTATGATGTTTAATTTTCAGTCTCCCAAGACAGTATAAAGTGAGTTAATAATTCTGCTTAAAGGTTTTTTGGGTTAACATACACTTCTGAGCATATTTTGTGTTGATTATTTCTTTTGTCTGGAGGAAATAAATAGCTTGTATACTTGGTTTACATTCTACATAGAGTACCTTTCTCCTACACATCTGCTTGAGGAGATCCTACACATGTAACAAAACTAAACTTTAAATATATTTTTGCCTCAGAACACCAGGGTGGGAGTGCAATGAACCAGATAACATGCAAAAATGAACCTGACCCCTTCTTAAAGTGGTTTAGCTTACTTAGCATTGAATCTAGTCCCTTATATCGACCTAGGTCCAGAGCAGATGGGTTTCTTAGTGGAGGAACAGAGGGTAAAGTGTCCAGCCCCTTGGGCCCACCAGTAATTGTAAATGTTAAAACTAGTTTAATTGAATTTAAACTGAATCTGCATGACATGTGTGAAAGATTGAAAATGTTAATAAAAAGAGAACAGTGGCATGATAGGTAGTAGGGGGACTTAAGTGCCCGCAGCTGCCAATTATACCCTGGGTTTACTGGCAACAGGAGATACTGTTATTTGCTGGTTCTCCTGAGAGTTAGGTAGAAACTGACCCCTGAGTAAGTGGAAGGAATTTGAAAATCAGAATACATTTATAAGAGGAAATCATTCTTTTCCTTTAGTAGTGGGAATTGTGGGAAGATGAAAGACAATGTGGGCCAACTGATATTAAAAGGTTTTTTTTGGACAACGAGCAAGACAATTGGTGCATGTTAAATATAGTTTCTTCTTTGGTGCTAGCCTACCAACTCATGCTTAGAGATTGGGGTCCTGAGTAGACAACTTCCCCATATTAAAGATAGTTTATTGGTCTATAATCCAAAACTTATGTGTCCCAACTAATGTGTTCACCTTTGCTAGTCAACCAATAAAATCACTTAGTTCAAAGAAAAGTTATTTACTGAAATGGCATAGAATGAATATTGGTAATACGTTTTCCCCTTGAAACTGTGTTCTACTCTCCCAAAAATACATAGCACATCAGTGGGAGGAGTAGGTATACACATGAAGTGCACCAGTAGAATAGTGCATAGCTCGGAACACATGTAAATTCCCATCTTTATAATTGATTCAGAGCAGCGTAGACACTGGTGTTTTCTTTTCTTTTGTTTTGTTTTACTTTTTCTTTTCTTATGGTGTTCTGATTCTATCCCATTGGGCACAGCCTCTTCTGGTTCTATATGTGGCTCCAGGAGACTCCCTGTGCCTCCTTTTCTTCTGCCTAAACAATTTAGCTCTGCTCTCACAAGTCTAGCATTACCTACTAGGCAAGTTGTAGTGCTATGAGATGCCTATATCAGTGGTCAGGGGTGAGAAAGTAAAGAGAGGGAGATAAATGTTCCAATTTACAGGCTATATTTTAGAACATAAGCTCCCTGAATGTAGAATCCCTGTTTTTGTCTTTCTTTGAACTATCAGCCCTAACATAGTGCCTGGAAGTAGTGAGTGTTAATTAAATGCTTGTTGACTCAACTGAATACCCTCTCAAATCCCTTCCAACTTGAAATTCCATGGTCTATTCTCACTGTTGATTGGACCTCCAAAGTCTTTTGTGACTTAAGTTATTGGTGATGAATGTCCAGAAAACAAGTGTGGACTTCTGACCTTCTTCATACCTCTGTGGAGGAAGCAGGATACAATCAAAGGGATACTGGATTTGGATCCTGCTATAGACCTAGGTTCATTTCCTGTTTCTGCTACTTACTTGAGAAAGCCATTTCAACTCTCTGGGGCACAGTTCCTCATCTATAAAATGAAAAGTTGTACCAGATGACCATCCAGGTCCCTTCCAGCCTGGCAGTGAAGACATATTGGCTTTGTATCCTGAAAATCAGGTTCAAATCTGAATTCTATCACTCACACCACCTACCTGACCTTGAAGCAAGTCACTTACCCTCCACGGGCCTCAGTGATGGACATTGAAGGAATTGGATTAGATGACCTCTCAGTATTCTTCCATCTCTAAACCTATGATTCTATCTGGATCTGGAATCTTATGTTCCTGGCTACCTTCTAAGGAGGCTGAGTTGAGTCTTCTCATAAAATAATACCAAAAGTTTCAGAATAGTGTTAGCTTAAAACCACCCTGAGCTTTCCTGACATATTCATTGTTTACCTCCCTTATCTTGACTCTCCCTCTGACTTGTGACCCTGGGTTTAAATTCAAATCATAATTTAAATGATAACTTCTCAGTGAGTCTGACACTGATATTTAGAATTAAAATTCAGATTTTAGCTTGACTGACTAGAGGCGATTAATTTTACTTCTCCATGTTTGATCTTGGCTTTGATTTTAACCTGTGTTAACTCACTTAAGCATTATAGACCATTCTGATTCTATTTCCTGCTCTCAACCCCTCAGTCTTAGTTCTTTATCACTGATGCCAGTTTCATATATCTATGAACCAGGGTCTCCTTCCTTTTCTTTGTGAACATTCTTAAATCCTAGAAGCATTCAATATTGCCAATATTTTTTCCTTTGTATTCTACTCCCATACACATGTCTATAGAAAATATTCTACCAATAATACACACACACACACACACATTTTCAAAAGTACTGAATCTACAAGAGGATTAAAAAGGATTAGGGGGTAAAAATGAAAAAAAAGAACCAAATAGAAATTTTAGGGAAGCTATGCCACCTCTCAAAGATAGGAAATTGTTTCCTATTCCAGGAACATCCTGGGCACTTGGTAGTAATGAAATGAATCATCAGAAAGCCTAAATGGTAGATAGGGCATTATATCTATGACCCCAGAACATTATTTTCATATGCCCTCAGAATCATACAAAATGGTTGTCTGTAAGATGTATACAGGCTACCCTTTGACACTAAAAAGATTAAGGACTGTTATCCTGTCAAATGGGGAAGGCTGCCTCTCAAATTGGATTTTAAAATATAACTCCTTAACAATGAACAGTGGCAGACTGAGAGTTATTAAAGGTCCTCATGATCTCTTTTTTAAAGATGCAGTGCTGGCAGCTTCATCATGAGCCCTGACCTTTCAGGTATATCTGCCTCCCTTATTGCCACAAGACTTTTATAAAAATCCTGGACACTTTACTCATGACAGAAAAGAAAGACTAAGGGTTTTTCTTCTTTTTTTTAAGGTTAATGGACTCAGACAGGAAATTTTCCTCCAGACACTCTCATGTTAAGTTTATAAATCATCCAGTGGACCCCTGGTAGAAACAGGATCAATCCAACTTGGATTTTTAAAACCTTAAATTACATTTCATTGGGTTCTTGATGTTGGAGGGCAAATATTAAGAAGTCACAGCTTGGAGGGAAAAATATAACAGGCGACAAGACCAAAATGCATATCACAGTTTTGTGAGATACATCAATAACCATTGATGGGGTTGGGGGTAGGTCCAGAAAGTATGCTGCAAAACAAATTAACCATTGTACTGAGAAGCACTAGAAAACTGACACCAAAGTCAATGGAGGAAGGAACAGTGTCAAAAACAGTTGTAGGTCTTAGAGACATGCTCTTTGCTTAAACACAAACTATAATTCATTCCAGAAACTCAGTTGACAAAGTGGATTCATAAAACTCAAAGTCTGGAATAATCTTAAACATAAAAGAAAAATATCTGGTTTTTCATTTTCGAATTGAAATCTATGACACAGAGACAAAGTTTATCATATCTATTACTGAGGAGGGATAAGTTATCAAGACAGAGAACATAAAGAAATGGTTTTTCTACCCTTTGAATTATATTTCCACATATGTATGTTCCTATTAGGAAGGCACAGAGAGCTACAAGATATTTTCCTGAATTCTAAATCATTCCAAGCAAAGTCAACTCACTGTCATAGAACATCAATAATAAAGTGACCTTAGATAAGTCACTCAAGTTCTTCTGACCTCAGCTTCCCTCTATAAATAAAGAGGAATGGCCTAGATGAATTCCAAGGTTCTCTCCAACTCTAAAATTCTAATAATGTGCTGTTGTCTAAATTCCTTTAAAACAACAGCTCTTCTATCACCTCCTATACAAGAGGTATTGCTTGATCACTCTAGGGCAGGGTTTTTAACTTGGGTCTATGAAATTAAAAAAAAAATATGTGTTGTTTAAGTAACTTATAACATGAGTCCTAAAACCCATTGGTATGGGATTCTCTCCTCATTGGTGGAGCTCAATGCTCTGTACCTATAAAAGGGTGGTGTGGAGATGACAATAGCCAGAGAAAGGAGAGACAAGAGTTTTGGTCTCTTCAAGTTTGAAAGTCTCTTCAGTTTTCTATGGGATCCGTAGGCTCTTTAGGTGCTTCTGACTTCCAACTTCAAGAACGAACATGGATGATGCCAAGCCCACTTCAGATTGTTGAAAGACTGTGAAGCAGCTAACATGACAGGAACTGTCAGTCTCCATCATGTTGCTATTTTGGAGACTTGCTTGCTGTACTAAGCTTCAAGCATCTCCCTTTGGTGAGATCTAAGACTTTCCTCATAAGCTGTACTGAGGTACCTCATTTCCAGTGGAAGAGCTCTTTTATTCTGTACTGTTTGGTACATATTCTCCTAAGCACACTTTCTCTGAGAGTTGTTTTGCTACTGAATTGAATAAATTACTTTCTTTACTGCCTATTCTGTGTTTGTTTATTGCAAAAACTAGGATTTTGTGGGAAAGAAGTCATTTATTGGAGATAGATCTTGGAATCCATCTTTCTCCATTAATGACCAGGAATCAGAAGTTTAGCTTGAACTTTAAAAACTATATCCCCTTGTCTAAGAGTTTTTATGGGAGCAGATAGATATAATTATAACTTAGTACAGACAGGGATCTTGAGGCCACATGTGGCCCTCTAGGTCCTGAAATGTGGCCCTTTGACTGAGTCAAAATTTTACAGGACAAATCCATTTATTAAGGGGATTTGTCATGTGAAGTTTGGAATCAAAGGGCCAAACTTGAGGACCTAGAATGCCACATGTGTCCTCAAAGCTGCAGGTTCCCCACCCCTGTTAGAATGACCTCTCTCTGAGGAGAGCAAAGTGTTCAAGCTTTTGGCTCCAGATGTAATGGTAATGGCAATTTGAAGATTTTCCCTGCCCCTTAATAAGACTAAGAGAAGTTGAGGATCTTCCCTGCTTTGAAAATAAACTCTGCCCCCTAATAGGCTGAATGTAGTCACAAGGAGCCTGTGGTGGGAGGTTTGTTTTTCAGGAATGCTCACATCTTGTTATTTTGTAATCAGGCAATGGATCTTGAGGTACGTGATGTTTTCTGACCCTGGAGAAGTCCATATATACCCCAGGATGAGGTTTTGCTTTGCGTTTTGCTTATGGGAAGAGTTGTGTGATTTGACTAGATGAGACTCTGAGCATCCGTTGAGCCTCCTGGCTTTGAAAACCCAAATGTTGGTGCATCTCTCTCTCTCTCTGGCAACTAACTGTAAGGATGTAATGGTCAGACAGCTAGAAGCCCTGTCTGCTGAATTGTGTTATTTTCTCTGACTATATTTTCTGTCTGCTTTTAACTTCTGTTTGTATTCTCTGAAGTTCAGGGTACTGACTTTTCCCCCTCAACTAGGTAAATGATATGTGTTTGATTAAAGTAAGATGGTTAGCCCTTTTTTGAGTTGCTTTCCTTTAGAAAAGCAGATCAAAGAACCTGTGCTAGCAGCCCTCCTGGGTGGGAAAGGTGCTTTCTGCTACACCAACCTCCTGCTCTATCTCCTGGTAGGAAATAAAGTCTCTCTTGGAGAAGGTTTGGGGGAGAAGAAACTAGAGATGTCCATTCTCTTTCCTTTTCAGGCACACTACAAAACTACATATAATATATGTGGAGGGAGGAAGGTGGGGAAACCCTTCTCTATATTGTATTTCAAAATAATTTGTTTCTTTTGTATCCATATGTATTTTATGTACTTTAAAACATTCTAAAGATGATTCCTTAGGCTTCACCAAAGAGATTTCATGATTCATAAAAAAAGTAAGAACCCCTAGACTAGCTATTAGTGATCTCATTCCTCCTAAACATCAATTGTAGAACTTGTTTTGTTTATGTACATCCATGAGAGGTAAGATCACTCTGCAGCAGCTTGGACTCCTACATTCTTTGTATCCTTAGTGCCTTGCACTATTCCTTGTCCATAGTAGACAAAAATAAACTAATCAATCAATTAATGTGTTTATTAAGCTCCTCTTTCCAGACACTGTGCTAGGTACAAGAGATACAACAAAAAAATAAAGCTGTCCCTAAAGTTTGTTGGATTGACTCAAATGATATTCAACCAGTTACCTTGGATAGTGGCATTTTCCTCCTTACCCTACTGATGTAAAACAAATTCCCAAAGAAGGAATACAGATCCTGGAAATGTCCCTCTCTCTCGATTTCTCTTTTTCTTTTTTTCAAAGCAAACTTGTAGAGATAGCTATATTTCTATTGCAGCTTCCATCCAGAAGACTGCTGTGTTCTTTAACAAAACAAATGAGGACATGACTTCCCTTGCTCTTTGAATTCAGAACCCTCCAGGCTGAAAAGATGAATGTTTCAGAACAGAGTGATATTTGAATAATTCAGGGTAGGATAGGAAACATGTAACTATATCCTGCTGACTTTGGATAAGGAATTTTAAGATTACTGAAATTTAATCACCTCAAACAGTTTTTTGGGGTATAAAGCTCCCCTAAATGTCCACACATTTTCTGTCATAGTTATGTGACATTTTATGATCTTATATGGACTAAACCCTAATTAGTACCTCACTGAAAGCACTATCAAAATACTAAAAAAAAAAAAAAAGGGGAACTGTGTTTTATTTGAGACTCAGTTAAAAATCCCTTTACAAATTCTTATCTTAGCAAAAATAATGTGCCTCTCTGACCCTTTGCTTTTAGCCCTCAGATTGATTCTGCAGTGCTCCCAACAAAATGAATCTTACAGCTCCCTAATAAGTCATAATCCATATTTTAGCTTACTTGATGAGATTTCTCCTTATCAGCTCTGACTCCAGTCTGAGAACTTCATTATTGATCATAATATCATCCATTTTGTTCAAAGATGACAATCTGATGGCATTATTAGTGTGTCTATCTATTTCCATGAAAGGGCCACAATGTGCCCTTGCTGCACAGAGTTAATGTGCAATATCATTTCTGGTAAGCAGCAGGGACTGACCTTTGCAAGGTGCAGCAATGACTATATGTCTTTACCACATAGACCATCCAAATCCTTCCTCCAGATCCTTTCTCTTCCATTGCTGCTTCTGAGATGTTCTGGTGCTGCAGAATTTGAAACTCTTTCACTTACTCTCAAATAAGCTCTGCAATTCACCTTGACTGAAGCAGCCATTTTAGTCCATTGCATTCCTATTGCTGGTGCATATTGAAAGCTCAGCACTTCCAATTATGGGGAGGAGTACTCTATGGTCATGACAGTCAGCTAGCATTTATGGGGCATCTACTATGTGCCAGGCACTATGCTAAGCATGGGACAGAAAGAAAGGCAAAAGACAGTCCCTTTTTGCAAGGAACTTAGAATCCAGGCCTGCACAACATACGGCCAGCAGGCCATTTGCAACCTGCCAAAAAGATTTCCCGGTGGCCTGTGAAAAATATAGGATTGTGGTGGTGGCTAGGTGGCACAGTGAATAGAGCACTGGTCCTGGAGTCAGGAGGACCTGAGTTCAAATCTGGCCTCAGACACCTAACACTTACTAGCTGTGTGACCTTAGGGAAGTCACTTAAACCCAATTGCCCTGCCCTCCCCCCTCCAAAAAAAAGTAAAAAAAATATTTATTATTTATGTGACTCTGGAATAATATCATAACTGCTGAACTTGTATTTCTTCATTTGAAAAAGGAGGATAAAATGTTTTTGGATATTAAAATTGTAATTTATGTGGTCTAATGTTCCAAACTTTAGGAATGTGAACAAATTGGATCCAATAGAGTTGTACTCAACAACAGTAACAACCCAATTTGTTGTTTTAAACAAAATCTATACCCCATCTGATTTATATTGCCTACACCTAGGGATAACTCTGGTTAAATCTGTGAATCTAGATTATCGTCTAGATTTCCTCAGGCATGAGTAAAAGGGTCCCTCAGATCCAATAACAGCAACAAAAGCAATAAAGTAACTATCAGGCATAGAAGAGTCTTTAGTCCACTCTACCAAAAATGTAGACACATAAAGGATTCACAAAAGCCCACAGCCAATGAAGAAAACAAACAAACAAAACACAAAGGACTGATAGTCTATAAATAATAAATACAAGTCTCTCTTTTCCACTGAGTTCTCCTTTTTAGAGACTAAAGCACTATAGACTGGTAGCCCTACCCATGTATCTGGCCTTCCACCAGGAGGAAAACGAACTTGGGGTTAATGTGGTAGCCCCCAGACACCCTAGTGAGTTCCACTTTTCATCAGGATGCATCCATCTCCTCATCCTTATAGCAGTATTTTGGGATTTGGACATTCCCTGGAAGAGAAACAAACTTGAGTCTGCTTGATAGGTAACCCAACTTTCTCTTCTAATCTAACCCACACTGTCTGAATAACTCAGTAATAGAGGGGTGTCATATCCATGTCCTTTGTTTCTTCATATCATGGCTTTTGACCATGAGTGCTACTCTCTCCAGTGCAGACTGCTATGTTTATAACAAGTTTTCCTTGACAGCAGACTGGTAATTTTACCAGCCCTATGAGGTCAGTGCAGTGTTTTTGATGATGAAAATGTCACATGACAGGGAGATGGACCTGGAATCATGAAGATCCATCTTCAGATATGGTCCTAGACATTTACCAAGTATATGACCTTTCACATGTCACTTAACTTCTCTTAGCCTGAGTTTCCTCATCTGTAAAATGGGAATAGTAATTGTACTTCCCTCCCTATTTTGTTTATAGGATAATATTCTCACATTTTTATTATTATCTATAAAACCTTCTGAAACCGTATAATGCTGTATAAATGATTGTTGTTATTGTCGTTGTTGAGGAATGAGTTGGACTATATGGCATCTGAATCTCCTTATGGCTCAGATTTTGTGATTCTGGACCATTAGATGCAAAACAAATATAAGAATAAAAAAAGGTGAGGCTTAAAAGAAAAGAGCAAGACTGAGATGTGGCTTAGTTCACACCTTGGTTTGATCATCTACAATTGATGGACTGACAAAGAAAGGGAATATGAAGAGGCATGATCACTCATCTGCCTTTAATAGAGATGAGCAGAGGGCAGTATCTCATGAGGAGTGGCCCAAAAAGAAATGGAGTGGAGAGAGGGAGGAAAGGAGAAACGGAGAGGAGGTGAAGAGGAGGAAGAGAAGAGGGAGATGGATGATAGACAGACATAAAACCCACACAGGAGAGAACAATTCAAAGAAAATGTGCTGTAGCCAACCAGTCAAGGAGCCAGACTTGGAAATTTTTCTTTTCTTGTATGTATGTGATATTTTTATTGTAGTTGTTTTGTTTTTAGAAGTTTTGCTATATCTGATCTCATTAGGTTACATGTCTTAGATTATTTGAAATTATTTCTCTCTCCTCCCCTATCAACTCTGTACTCTACTCATCAGATTACCCTGAGATTTAGATACAAAATATTACATTTTATCTTCTAAGCTCTATGCCACATCTAATGGTGATAAACTCATCTTGGTCGGTTCAGCACCTTTTCAAACAGAAGGCCAGTTTTTAGTCAAATAGATCTTGTCTAGACATGAAGTGACCTCTTCTCAGTTTAGTACATGACCCCTAATACAGCCTTTTCTAAGAGTTCCTGTTCTAGAGTGAGCCTGGGATGAGGGTGCATTGTCATAGCCCCCTCTTCCAAATAATTTCAATCAATAGTTGTGATATTAGGAGCACCCTAAGGACTTGACCGTTGAAAGAAGCACTATAAAACCTCAGGAAACCTGTGCTGGCATTCGATGACAAATATAATATCATAGTGATTTTGCTGAAACTACTGTAGAAAAGCAAGATGTAGCAGGTTCAGAACATAGGTATCAGGCTGGGCTTTACTGAAGAGAATATAACTGAATTCCTAGACATGGGGAGAAAACATCTGCATAAAGCACTTAGACTAAGTTTCTACCTTCAGGCAGAGAAATGACTAAGTCATAAGTGAGCAGATTATGGCACATGTGCCGAATTTTGTATTTCTCATTTCTGTCCCAGATGTGGGCATAAGTAGAAAGCCTGGAAGTAGATAGAGAGCTGTAAAAACAAGGAAGCTACTGTTTCATTAGGAAAAGAAGACACCAACACATGCAATGGTTGAAAATAAAAATACCCTACGGTATTTGATTAAGTATTGTAGTGAGTGGTACAGAAATGAAGTGTGCTTATTGGAGCTCCTAGAGTGATCATGGATGGTTTCGTGGAAGAGGTGGGACTTTTTAGCTGAGCACTGAAAGATAGCTAGTATGACATTAATCTTTGGATTCACACAGATTAGGGCTCAGATGTGAGAGAATTTTAGATGATTATCATTTAACTCAGGTGGTAAATTACTAGCCTTGATCTGGCTCTGTGTCCCCTCTCAGTTTCACTGGGAACTTCTAAGGTCAACTAATTCACTTTTCCTCATGCTACCAAACCAAGCAAGGAACATGAACTGAAATAGTGAAATATTACAATAGCACTAAAAATAAAATAACAGAGAAACTGTTTTATATACTTTCCCAAGTGAATACATTTACAAAACAATTTATGAAGCATGGTAAGACTAAGAATTTAGCTTTTATAGGTATTCTTGAAGACTTCTGAAAGAAGTATTATGATGTTTAAGTAAAATTAATCTATCAGTGATGAGCAGGCTGAATATGAATAGGGAGAGAATGAGGCACAGATATCATATAGGAAGTTACTATGAGTGATACTGGCCTGGAATTGAGGTGAAATGGGAGGAAAGAAAAAGAGTGGGAGAGGGAGAAAGGGAAGGGGGGTTATAAAGGATCATTTTAAGGTTATGAACCTGGGTCATTACAAATATAATATAATAAAATGAGTGCAAATAGCAATCTTTTATTGAACCTTAGAAGGTTCTGACTAGAAACTTTAAGGGTTTTCCCTGCCTAGACTAAAATTTTTGTGATGGTAAATTGGGCCATTTTTTTGTTTCAATTCTTACCTATCCCTCAGTCATTGAATAGGCATTGCCTCAGACAAACTGAGATCTGAGAAAAACCTGAATTTAGAAAGACCACAGTCACCCACCGCACCCTGTGCCATCACCAGATTTCTTGATTTTTGTCTTGCCACTGGATTTTGATAACTGAAGGAGAGAGTGAGACCTATGACTTTGTGCAGCTCTGCCTCACTTAAACTAATTCCTACACAAGTTGAGACATCATCCTCGTGATGTCATTGGCCCTCTTCGTGAACAACAAAAACAACACATATATTCCAGAATGAACAATATGTAAAATTCAAAAAGAATACCAAGAATCAGGTTAGATCAGAAAGGCTTCCTAATGCAGGTGACACCTAAATTGAGCCTTGAAGGAAGAAGCAAAGGACATTTAGAGGCAGACGTGACAAGGAAGAACAAGTGGAATGGATAAGAAATGAACAATCAAGGGGTAGCTAGGTGGCACCGGCTCTGGAGTCAGGAGGACCAGAGTTCAAATCTGGCCTCAAACACTTAACACTTATAAGCCAGGAGACCTTGGACAAGTCACTTAACCCCAATTGCCCTTCCCTCCCCCCTCCAACAAAAAAAAATGAATAACCAAAATATTTATTTGGACTATGCCATTTGTTTGCCTAATAGAAGCTGTCCTATGTCTCAATATTAGGTAAGGAGGGATTTTCTTTTCCTAGTAAGCCACAGAGCACCTCAGAGCTAACCAGACTTTTATTATGTGCACAATTCCTGTTATATAGACAGCATAAAATAAATTTTTGTTGACTAATTGACTTTTGACAATTCATTTTTCCTCACACAGGGAAGAATATAATAAATAAAATAATGGAGTGATTAGTCTGACCTAGAATCTCTGTAGTCAAAGTAGGCATTTCCCTTGATATCTTGCAGTATTATGAAATGTTAAATTGACATTTCTCTCTATAGAAGTATCAGGTAGAGATATGAGTCAGAGATGCAAGATTAGCCCATAATCACTTATCCTTCTTTCACATTTCCTCTTGTAGATCACTTAGCCAGAAAATATATGATGACCTCTGTCTTGCTATCCATTCCACTATGTATAAGGATATTTTCACACATTACATGGCTTTTCTTGCTTGTCTACTTTGCCACCAGAATCCTCTAGGTTTACTTTTATGTGCATTTCATATTTTTCCTTTCTAATAATGAATGAACAGTCTTTACATCTTAGGAAGCACAAACATCTTCGGAGAGGAGGCCAGAAAAAAAAAAAAAGGTTGGTTATCCACATTTCTGGTTCCCCATAATTGTAATTTACTGTGCCTTTGGGAATTCTATTACATTCTCAATAAACCATTTTCTTACATTTACAATTTTTTAGTCAATGAGGACTCCTCCATTTGCTGCAAGGTATTCCCAAGACTGAAGTCCTTCCTATCTTCTAAGAGGTGTTGACAGTGATTGATATTTGCTTCCAGATTGACTCTGATGTTGAGTAGGACTTCATATTCCTGTGCTTGACTTTGTCTTCCTGTCCAACTCTGGCTCAGCTTTGCCTCTTGGTATATAGCAGGAGTGTACTGATCTCTTCTATCTATATTCATAGAAGGTTTCCATTTTCCTCAGACTTTCCTCCCAAGTGAGTCCAAGTCAATTTGTAGATGCTGAATTATATCTTTTAGCTTAAGGATGTCACTTGAAGTAGCTTCCACTTCCTTTGGTCTCATGTTGATCACTATAGTACTCACCAGTATTTATCAAGCTCTTCCCTGCTCTTCAAAACCAGAGAAAAATATGGATGTGGATATTAGCTACAATCTTGCTCAATTCCTGAGATTTAGGAAAATTCACCTCCAGTCATCTTAGAGTCTGCAATCTGTGCCTGTGAGGAATTAACTTCTTTATTGTTTTTTATCATGAAGAAAAGCTAATCCTTTGAAGTCTCAATCTCTTTCTCTGGCTGTATAATGTTGATATTTGTGTTATCAGTGATCCTCCAGAGGTCATGGTTATCACTCTCTACAGATTGTCACATAAGTAGTCTCATATTGACTTTAAGTCATCAGCAGCCAGACGGTCAATTATCAATCTGTGGGACAATTGTAGCATTGTTCATCAAGTCTGCATGGATCTAGCATCCTGAAATAGTGTTCCTAGTCTCTGGTTTAAGGTCCTCTCATTCACCTGATCCCAGATTTTCCATTCCAGTTTTAGTTTCACATTGTCATAGTCCACACAAAATTCACTTTGAAAGTGAGGTAGTCACTGGGGTATGACTTGCAATGGTTCCTCTTAGATCCCCCAAATCTCACTAGCTTACTTACCAGACCCCAAGTCCCCTCTACCTCATGAAGTTGGTAGAATGGGCCTCCTGGGCTTCCATAAATGCTGGTCAAGCTTCTAGGTAGTTGGACTCAGTAGCTGAGAATCTGTATCAAACCCAGGTTACCATATTTGATAGAAAAAGGGAGTGGAGTTGATTATGAAGCTCACACTGCTAGGGCAGAATGGAAGCAGTAAGAATTGTCAGGACTATGGGTACAAGAACTCATGTTTTTTCAACTATACAACACACACAGAAAATAACTTTATGTTATGCATTTGAGCTGAATTTTTAAAAATCTGAAAATTTAATTTAAAATGATGGAACTGGAAATCTCATTTCAGTTTTATTTGCTGTTAACTAGGTTTATATCACAATCTCAAAAGTCAATTATTCTCATCGAAATTCATCCAAAGTCCTGCTGAAGGAATCTTAAGTCTCCTGCAGTGCTAAGAACAAAGTGACAAAGCAATGAAAAAGGACAATGTGGATTTGATGCAGCAGATTTTAAAGTAACTGGTCAAGCAACTGGGAGATCATTTGCATATTCTATAGTTGAAGGAAGATGAAGAAAGCCAGGAACTGTATAGAATAACAAATGCCATCTACAAGTCACAAGAATTAATTTAATCACAAATCGGTTATATTGTCCAATTATAATGTTACTGAATGGCTAAGGCCACATTTAATTAAATTCACCATCTTTAGCAATAAGTAAATTTATGTTGCTTTTCTGAACAGCTTATTAGTCACAGTCAAATCTGGATTCACTGAACTTTAATCATCTGCTTTTGTTTTTGTGTTTGTTTTGTTTTGTAACTCCTTTGTAGTTGAAAGCACTTTCTGAATTTGTGAGCTAAAAAATGAAGTTTCAACTGAGTTAAATCATCTTTTATCCTGTTTTATAAATGTTTATCTTTTTATATGCAGAAGATTTTAATTTAGCATTGCAGAAGCTAAAGAAAGTGATTACTGCATAAGTCTCCTGAAGACTATATGCTCCAAATCACTAATAATAATAGAAATGTAAAATAAAACTCTCTTCACCTAATACTATTCCTTCACTGTTGGAGGGGCTGTGGAAAGACAGGCACACTAATATACTGTTGGTACAGCTGTGAAGTGGTCCAACTGTAGTAGGTATTATTAGGGAAACTGCAAAAGAAATGACTGTCTTTGTTCTTGACTCAGCAAATCCTCTGTAATAAAGTCAAAGATAAAGGTCCACCATGTACCAAAATATTTACAGAAGCACACTTTGGTAACAGAAAATTGGAAACAAAATGAATATCAATCACAAGTGGAGAATGGTTGAAAAAAAATTTATATATTAACATAATGAAATATTATGCAGTGACAAATGAAGAACATAAGGAATTCAGAAAGAAAATGAAGATTTATATGAAATTATAGTGAAATTCGCAGACCTAAAACACCAATACATATAATGATTACAACAATGTAAATGAAAAGATCAGCTTTCTGAACTTGGAAAAGCCTTCCTGCTGTCAACAATCAACTGATTGAGGAACATTTATTAAGTGCCTATTAAGAGTCAGGCACTGTGAAATGTGCTAGGAATGCTAAGACAAAAATGAAAGTGTCTGCCTTCAAGGAGTTTACATTCTATTCAGGGATTTGTTGTGCATATGGACATTTATTACTGGCTTGCCTGGGCTTACTTTCCCTATTGGTCTTTTCAATGACATGGCATTCTCTAGCTAGACACTTGGGTGCATTTCTAACTTATCCCAACTCCATTTCTGCTTGTGTGATTTTTAAAATAAAATGTGTAGTGTTTGGAAGGTCTGTACATGTCACCCATGGTTTCTTTAGAAAACAGTCCTGTAGATAAGCCTAACAAATAAGCTCATAATATGTGGGGCTCCTTCCTTTACTTTTTTATGTAGGCCAATGCAATGACTTCACTAAAAATGAGAAAAAAAATCAACTAAAAAAAATCAGCTCAACAGAAAGTCAGTCTTTTTTTGTAATTACTTTCCCCTATGAAATACTCTCAGGAATATGCTGAGAGGCTTTGGAATTTCTTGAGCAGTGTGTTATTCATTTTGAATAGTTTTTAAAGATTATTTTTACATAGGAGAATTATTTACGGAAAGGAGTTTTAAACAGGGAGCCACAACCTTGGCTGCCCTTTTGTAGTATTTGAGGGACTTTTTTTTTTTAAACACTGTCAAATTACCAGTGACTTCAGCCAGTCCATGGTGCTATTTTTTAGTTGTAAAAACAGATAAGGTTAATGGCTGCTATGTTTTCCTAACCATGTTTCCTAATCTAGTAGCGTTGCCCTTTAAAGTATGGAACAGATCCACAGCAGACACATAAATAATAATTTGCTAGGGACCTTCAAAAAGGTGACTGATGCCCTTGCCTTTGGGTTTATTTTCCTTTTATGTGTCAGATGGGAGCCAAACCAAAACCACACAGAAAAGCCTTTTCCACAGGAAAGGAAAATGTGAATGGTGGAGGGGTGGGGGGATCAATAGACAATGAAGGATGCAAATGAATCACAATTAAGAACAATGTGCAAACAAATGCAACTGGCTAGAGGCCCCTTCCTGGAGGAGCTAATCTTCATGGAAGAGAAAGCTAACCTGGCATTTTGATAACAAACATTCCAGTATGTATTTGAAAGATCCATTTGGATTAGGTTCTTGAAATTTAAAGGACTGAGCCCAGTAAAGTTTCAGTGAGGGAATTGGAAGCCTACCTAAATGTTTATTAAGGAGAGAGTCCTTGGAGACGTGTGGCCATAAGCCTGTCCCTGTGAGTCCCGGTAGGCATTAGTAACAGCAAAGGATGCACAGATCTTCAATATTACTGTATCTTTATTGCTACAAAAGTCATTCAACAATTGCTATAGCACAAGATCACTGAAGGATAGATTTACAGCTGGAAGGAACCCTAAAGGATATTTATTCCAACCCTCCCATTTCAGAAATGAGGAAACTGAGGTCCAAAGAGATTAATTTACCCAAGAACATTGTTACAGTGATGGAAGAAGTTTTTGAACCCAGGTTCTCTGATGCCAGAACCATTGCACTTTTCCTTTTGTCATGCTGTGATTATAGAAACTCCCAAGGCACAAAACACTATAGGACAGCAGTTACTACAATGTACCATGACATCTCCTGGCAAAAATGAATAATAGCTTTCATCCTTTAGTTTACATCATCTCTTAACAAGCAAGGGCATAGTATTTCATGAGGTTGGCTCAGACTACATAGAAATATCAGATGACTTCATTCAACAATTGTAGGTACTAGAAAATTATAATTTCCTACATTTTATAGTTTTCATTTATCGTTATTCAACAACAAAAACAACTAAAATTTGTAGAGTACTTGAAGATTTTCAGGGGCAGCTAGGTGACACAGTGGACAGAGAGCCAGGTCTGGAGTCCAGAAGACCTGAGTTCAGGGGCGGCTAGGTTGTGCAGTGAATAGAGCACCGGCCCTGGAGTCAGGAGGACCTGAGTTCAAATTCAGCCTCAGACAGTTAACACAGAAACTAGCCGTGTGACCTTGGGCAAGTCACTTACCCCCAATTGACCTCCAAAAAGCAAAAAAAAAAGACCTTTGTTCCAATCTGATATCAGACCTTACTAACTGTGTGATCCTGGGCACTTAACCCTATTTCCTTCAGCTTTCTCATCTGTAAAATTAGGTGGAGAAGGAAACAGCAAATCACTGCTGTATCTTGGCCAAGAAAACACTAAATGAGGTTAGGAAGAGTAAACCAGACAGAAAGAAGTGAACAATAAACAACATTAAGATTTGTAAAATAATTCACACATATGAAGGGCCTCCACCCACTTACCCACCCAAAGATGTAAATATTCTCTGTCAGGGCTTTTTGGGGAATTTTGGGAATTTTCTTGGAACTTTGAGCACTCACTAACTATATATGATTCATCACAGAGTAGAATCCTCTGATTCCTAGCTGAGCTACAGTGGCTGATGAAGGGTGCCTGTCCTAGTAGAAGAGCATGCTTTCAGTTGGCCAGTTTCTTGAAAGTAGCTTTTGAGAAAACAGGACGTGACTTCACTTACGGAGTGCAAGAAGGAAGGAAGGGGAGCAAAACGACAGGACAGTAAACCAGTAGGCCTCCATTGTCCAGATGGAGCAGAGACTGAACTAGTTGGGCACATACAGAGCGCCCTCGCTGTCTTTTATTTTGTTTTGTGCTGACTTTTCTCTAGCATCAAGCCTGTGAATATCAAAAATTAAATGATCCCCCAAAAGACTTTGAGCAGTGCTAGCTAGGATTGTTTCTAATGGTGTGGTTTTGTTTATAGCAGCAGTAGCATAATCAGGCTTAGGATATAGAAAATATATCAACATTTGAGAGCAATGCCCTTTGAAAGAATGGACAATGCCAGTAAAGAACTGAAACATAAAAGGACTCATTGGCAGCTCTGAAAACACTGTATTTCAACGAGGCTTAAACTTTAGCCTCCCAAATAGTTACACTAGTACTAATAAGTTACCGGATTCTGTTCTAGTCACTCTGTGACTTCTTATTACCAAGTACTCTTTTTTTTTTCTGTGTGGTAATATTTATCAATTTTGTACTGAGGAAATTAAGGGGATTAGAACAAGTGGTAGTGGAAATGTAGTGAATCAGACTGACTCCATCTTGTGATTCAATTCTGAAGCTAGCTCAGTTCCCTTTCTACTTAACTATAGGTCTAGTCCAATTTCTGTCTTGTGAGAAAACTACAGTCTATTGTGGGAATTGTGAGAAAACTTTATTCCATTGTTTGAATCTAGCTTGACTAGGAACCTGGACCATCTGAACCATCTGTACCTGTTACATAGACACCCTTAACTGAGGACATAGGTTACACTCTCCAGAAACCCAGTCAGATCCAAAGATGGATGCAAGGAATTTTCTCACAATCAGTTATTGTTTCCATGTTCCTTTCTACACTAAATACAAATGCTAGGGGAAGTGGGACACCTCTTTTTCTGATTGGTGAAAAATTATTATTAATGGCTTAACATCTTGGAAATTCAGTTTCTCCCATTCCCTCTTCTTCTAAAGTCCTGACTTTGAGCTCAGTTTTTCTTCAGAAGGACATTACTAATAATGAGATTGCATATATTCTCCTTATCCTTGTCAGCCCCCACTGGGGAGCTTGCTAGTAATTTAATCTAAGGTAGGAAAGCCCATTGTGTTCTACTTAAACTTGGGTGGAGATAGATTCTTTTGTCTAGAAAGCCCAAGGCTGAGAATGGTCTAGCATGATTGAGAGTAATCTGGTATGGTTGGAAATGTCTGGTATAGAGATATTTTCTCCGTCCAGGGGTGAGGGAGTGACATCAACCCCTGCTAGAAGAGTATATAAACTGTGCACATTAAACCTAAAGTGAAGTCAGTTACAAACTGACTCACATGCACAGATGCATGCATGGACACATGCATGCTATCCTCTTTGAGATAAATAAACTTGGATATCACCTAATCCTGTTTTGTCTTTTTAGACTGAACTCTGAAGGTTGACAGATTTTAGGAAATTGTACCTGTTCACTCTCCCCCTCTCAACTTGGAAAGCCCCTAATCTTTCTTCTGATTAGATCTCAAGATTCCTAATTTTATATCCTTGTTAATTGTTTTCTTTTAACTAATTGGTTTCCTTCGATTAGTTGTTTTTAATGCAAAAAAGTCTAAAACTGAGAAGCTCAGGTCCCAATTTGGTATGCAATTGTCATGCATTGTTTAATAAATTGATATACTCAGAAGCTCAAATCTTTTGTTTCCTCAGTGACTTAATCTACATGCAACAATACCTGAATTATGTTTTTACACTGGATACCTTTTTTATTTACCCCTCTTACTGTAAAGAACCCTTAGACATAAGCCCGTAACTATTTTTATAACTAGGAACACAATAAGTATCAACTTTCTCCAGAGTAGTTGGAATGGATATGTGAAAGCTATGAACATGAGAAAGGAGGAACCTAATTCTCCTAAGTCAAACAATCCCAGAAAAATTATTGTAAAGGCAATACAATTTGAATTTGAAGATCCCTTTGTGTTGGCAAAGGTAGCAGGTAACACTTGGTAACTGATCAAGCCTCTGTTGGGGAAACAGAAGGTATGAACTCCTGTCTCCTGCTACTGACATAACAGGAAGGGGTTGGGTGTAACAGGAAGCTAATGCTGAGTGTATAAAAGAAAAGGCCCAGAGAGGCAGAGTCAGCATTTTCTTGAGACCAGTATCTGGTGGCAGAGCAGCTACAGAAGAGAGAATTAAGAACTGAGCCAGAATTTCCTGAGAACTTGTGGTGGTGGAGCTTCTTCTGAACAGGATCCCAGGAGCCAGGAGCCAGGAGCCCAGGTGACTGAAGCATGACCAAGATTCTGGGACTTTGTTTGTGGCTTGGTTGAGCCTTGAATTCCCTGGAGCAGAAATGGTGAAGGATCTGACATGGACCAGACCCTGTGAACTTCAGTGTGGAGCAGGACCTTCCCAGAGAACTGGTCAAAGAACTGGGAGCTGTCTGCCACTGAACCCAGGTGACAGTCTGGTGAATCCAGGTAGAATCTGGGACCATGGAAGGGGATCCAGGGAATCTGAGAACAGGCCCCAAGTCAAGATGAAAAGACCTCTCCTTGGGTGCTGAGTAATTATGGAATTATAGTTTACTAGTGACCTAAGGGGTGGAGGGTTTTGTGTATGATACTTAGTAATTGATTACTGAATAAGTGACTGATTGAGTTAATCAAGACTTTGCCCCAAGAGTGGAAGACTTTGACTATTGTACTTTGAGATATTGTTACTGATAAGTGACTGATTGAGTTAACTTAGTTGTCTCATGAGTGGAAGGCTTTGACTACTACATACTTTGAGACTATGTTGTGAATATTATATTGTGATTTTCTGTGATAAGTTGCAATATTGTGAATGCTGTACCTTGTTTTTCTGTGAAAGATTTGCTTTGATTTGTTATGGAATAAACAGAGTGATCACTATACTGTGTAATCAGAATCTTAAAAACTGTTCACAGTAGCATTCTTCTGGAAAGCTGTGCATGGCATTACAATGACCTCCGAGCAAGCAACCATAATGTTAAGTAAAGGTCAGGAATTGGAATACCTTAGGTCATCAACCCTTGTAGCATGTTGCCTAGCTAGTAATTGCTTTAAAAAGACATGAGCTTATTTGATTTTTACAATAACTCCGTGAAACAAGTTCTCAAATATTAATGTTCCCATTTTACAGATCAGGAAATAGAGAAGTGAAGTCACTTGCGCATGGTTAGAAAGTCTCTAAATGTCTGCCTTGGAATTCATACTCAGATCTTACTGACTCCAAGACCTACATCTATTTACTATAATTACCTAATATTAAACACCTCCAAAGAGTCGATTTTTAATATTTCTGCATTATCAAGTCATTCTTAGAAGGATGACAGTCCCACCCCTGACCCCCCCAAATATCCTTATTTAAGTCTGGATGGAGATGATCATGGAACATTTTGAGGAATTGTTTCAGAGTGAGTACATTAGCTGAGGTGAACTGTGAGAAACATTCAATAAGAACACAGTACATTCAAGCTAATATTTTTTAGGAGGATAAGCTATAATGGCAATTATTTGAATATGATTGCTTTCTACAAACTCCTTAAATTTAACTGAGGTGAATCCTGATAGAGATCCAATGCTAGAAACAATCATGTTTGACAATTGTGAGATATAAATAACTAGCACACAGTCAGGATGTTTTTTTTTTAGCAGAGGTTGGAGATTGCATTAGGACCACTGGTAAGACATTTTGATATGAGCTAGACATAATTGAGAAGTTCTTGCCCTAGAGTATCATTATACAATACAATATGTAATTTTTATCAAGGTTTCTGTGGTGCTACCCATAAAAATAGATGTCTTTGGTTCAACGATAAAATCAATTCCAGACCAATAGATGTAGCTTCTAGTTAGTGCTTTCCTACCAACAATTCCCAAATGCAAAGCATGTATCATGACCAAGACACAGTGATGAATGCATTCTGCAATAACAATGCAATTTCCTCATAAAAGGCATCCATTATGGACAAACAAATCATATTTATGATTTGTGAATGACTTGAATTCCTCAGGCAATTTTTCCACTGGCCATTTCAAAATTGCACAAAATGGCAGAACTAGAAGGGACCTCGGGGATCATCTCTTCCAATATCCTCATTTTACAGATAAAGAAACAGAAGCTCAAAGACTATACTTTGTCCACGGTTACATAGCTAGTAAATAGCAGAAGCAGGAAATGATGTCTGTCTCAAAACCTCAAACCCAATAAGTTTTCTACTGGATGTAAATCCCCAAATCCTACCTAGGTAATAATGGAATTTGTTTCTGATTACAATGACTCCTCCTAGAAATTCCATTTAAATTGGGTGCCAAGATCAGTTATGTCAATTTTTCTCTCCTAGCCTCAGGCTAGACTGCCTCCCCTGTGACCTTACACCAGGTCCTTTTGTCTTATCCCATTCCTTTTCCCTATTCTTTTTATGTATTATCATCCATTATAAATTAAATACCTTGAGGGCAAGGACTCTTTCTGCTTGTATTTCACTGGTATTCCCAGTACTTAACACAATACCTGGTACATCGTAAGTGTTTAAAAAATGCTTGATGACCAACTATTGACTGACTTGAATTAGGAGTTATAAGTGAGCTAATTTCAAAATTTCAATGGAGGTAGCACACCATAATCTGAGCTCTTTGGTAGCAAAAAATGACAAATAGTATTCCATCAAGGGTTATGCTAAAAATAGACAAGAATCATTGAGAGATCTAACAAAGATGACCTTTTTGTTTATTCTCTCTCT